>NC_133383.1:16499668-16526127 GCF_049309525.1 Garra rufa
TAGCCAAAAAGCCACGTGTTGACTGTGAAATTTATATGCATTTATGGTACATTTCCGTGTCAATCCATGTTCATTTTTACAGCGAACAATGCACTGTAACATTAATTCAGCGCATACAGCGCAGCAAAAAATAGACTCGGTGCCGAAACGATCGCTGCACTGCTGCAAAGGCACCGCTTCTAGGACGTACTGCCGGACAGCAACCGCGTGCAGTGTGAACGCTCTAATCCGTTAACATGGTTGCTGAAAAGAATATGTAAGAAAGAATATGCCCACTGGCATAACGATGCAGAAAAAGTCATAAAAAAATCCCCACCACCAATCTGCAGAACAGTCTTTAAATAATAATCTTTTCTTTGAGATAATGTCCAAAATTGTGCATGGTGAAGTGGCTGTCCCTAATTTAGATGCCACTCACACTAATGACATTTTGGAGTTTAATAGAGTGACCTCTGGGCTTTCTCTATAGACATGTGCAAATGGAGATTAATCAATGTACAAATATGCATTTGTTTTGTAGAAAATTAAAGGTTCGCACTGGAACAAAGGAAAAAGAAATACTATGCACACCCCTTTTCGAGTGACCTTTTAATACAGATTTCATAGCGCCTATAATTTCAATATGAAGCAGAACGAGAACAAAAGAAACTCGAAATGCAATTTAAATGGAATAGCAATTGTTTCCTCACAAGACCTTCCTGGATCTTCCTATACTGCATGCACAGAGCATAACGTATCACTGCCTGGCAGCGCAAACCTCTGCTCATGCCCTCGTTTCCTTAGAGGTGCAAATACAATCTTTTTGCTTTCAGCGCTGTCTGCGGTATATGTGTGTGTGTATGCGTGAGAACTGATGAAGTGCCAGTGCTTCCAAAAGGAACACGAATGGGCTCTCAGGTGTTTTATAAAAGATTGCAGTGCGGTTTTAGATTAGTGCACATCAGGATTTCCTTTGAAGACAATGGTGTGGTAATTAGGTAGAGTTCTGCAGTAAAAGTGGACGTGATTGTATCAGGGTCTCCAAAGACCATCATCGACAAAAGCCCAAAGTAATGCAAAGTCAAGCACTGGAGGCTATTAGGCATTTCTGTGCTATCAAAAACATTAGGAGACTTTCATAAAGTAGGATGCTATCTGCTGACGCTCATAATCAATGTCTTTTCATGCAGATTCAAGCTCTGGCTGTTATGTAATGCATAGTTTCAGCCTCAAACGACACGTCCACGGTCCAACCGCAGTCAGTTGCTGGCTGTCTGATGTGTTTAGCACATAAAACTGGCAGAATATGTCAGTTCTGATCGGATTGGCTTCACTGATAATCAGTTTTAAAAGTTGGCAATCTTACCCGTCAATCAGACAGTTACTTCCTGTCTGAGTAGATGGATTTTGGCCATTATCTGCATTGAGGACTCGAAAATCTTGCATTTATAGTAACTTATTAGCTTCTTACCACATAGCATGCTTTGAATTCCTACTGACTTTCTGTGGATTAATTGCAGGCTCACTTCTCGCAAAGAAACCTGAGGTTAAGTGCCCAGCTCAAGGGCACAATGGTGATAGAGCAGGACTGTGATATTAGTAAGTCCCCAGTTCCTGTCCCACTCCTGCTCGGGGCTGAACCTTTGTGTCTGCGGTACAGAATCTTAACTATTAGGCTACTGCAACCCATGTATTTGCTTGACAGAGAGTTTGACATCTTGAGAGCTAAATCATCTTGAGGTAAAACCTCACAGGCAGCTTGAAGGGGCTATTGTTTTCCCTGGGAATAAAATGTGCTGTAATTAAACTGAAATGGGTTCAGACTTCCCTTCTGTACGACTGCCATGATTTTCAATCTGCTGGTGTGTGAGTGGGCTGGATAGATTTTAATGTATAGACAGCTGTCACAAAACTCTTATGGTTTTAGAGGAAATGAATTGTCACAATCCAAGAAATGTAATTTTTTTTCTAAAAGTGGGAAAGAACATTTCTATTATTCAGCTGATTTTTTTCCAAATAGAGCATCCATCTCCAAAAATGAGTCTGAATGCTTACTAACACTATAAGTTCACCGCAGGACTTCTCTCATTACTTATCAACATGTGTACTGGCTTATGTTAGGTACTAGTGTACACTTTGTAGTAATATTTCTTTAATGATGTGCCTAAACAGTCTATTTTTCGAAAATACTGAAAATTTTAAAATCAAGGTTATGAATTATGTACACCATTCAGAAGTTTGGGTCAGAAAGTTTATATATATATATATATATCTATATCTATATCTATATATATATATATATATATATATATATATATATATATATATATATATATATATATATATATATATATATATCTATAAATATATATATATCTATATCTATCTATCTATCTATCTATCTATCTATCTATATATATATATATATATATATATATATATATATATATATATAAATCAAGGATGCATTACATTGATTAACAGTCAAATGTTTTTGGACTGTAAAATTTTAATTTATTATTATTTTTTTTTTAAATAAGTCTCTCCTGCTCACCAAGCCAAGTTGTTCATTTATTTGATCCAAAGAACAGCAAAACAGTAAAAAAAAATATATTTAAAATAACTGTTTTCTATTTAAATATATTTTAAAATAGAATTTATTCCTGTGATTTCAGTGAATTTTTGGCAGCATTACTCTAGTCACATTATCCTTCAGAAATCATTCTAATATTCTGATTTGCTGCTCAAAAAACATGTATTATTATTATGTTGAAAACAGGTGAGTACAACTTTTTTATGGTTCTTTGATGAATAGAAAGTTCAGAAGAACAGCATTTATCTGACATAGAAACCTTTTGTAACATTATAAATGTCTTAATCATCACTTTTAATCAATTTAAAGCATCCTTGCTAAATAAAAATATTAATTTCTGTAATTTCTTTCCCCAAAAATAATGTTTCTTGAACAGCAAATCAGCATATTGGAGTAATGATGCCGAAAATTTAGTTTTGATCACAGGAATAAATTGCATTTGAAAATATATTCAAATAGAACATTTTAAAAATAAAAATATTGCAAAATTGTACTGTTTTTGCTGTACTTTGGATCAAATAAATGCAGGCTTGGTGAGCAGAAGAGAATTCTTTAAAAAACATAAAAAATCTTACCGTCCAAAAACTTTTGACTGGTAGTCTATTGTTACAATAGATTTCTATTTCAAATAAATGCTGTTCTTCTATTATAACTTTCTATTCATCAAAGAATCCTGGAAAAATGTATCACAGTTTCCACAAAAATATTAAGCAGCTGTTGTTAACATTCATAATAATTCATTTTCCCCCTTGAGCACCAAATCATATTAGAATGCTTTCTGAAAGATCATGTGACTGCAGCTTCATATAACTGTAATAAATTACATTTAAAAATCCATTAAAATAGAAAACGGTAATGTTAAATTGTAAGAATATTTCAGTGTTACTGTTTTTATCGTTATTCAAATGAATAAAGCCATGGTGAGCAAAAGACGCTGATTTCAAAAACATTAAAAAAACTTTTCAATGGTAGTGCATATTTGATGCCAATTTATTTCTTTTTGGATATGTGCTTTAATAATGAATCTGACTTGTCATTCTGAATATGTTTTATTGGTAAAATAGATATTCTTTTAAGGCCAATTTTTATGTGTTTTCAAATGTGCTTGAAATTCCCCACAACTGTTTAGATGTTTTTGTACAATGAGTTCATGACTACATACAGTATCCTGACCCTGGCTTTCGAGGTGAAACTGAATGAAACCGAGGTTCAGAATGGTGGCATTGCAGTCGACAGTGAATCATCGCCTCTTTCACTCGACTCGATTCTGTCCTTCACTTTCTTTATTTTTAACGTCAAGGCTTTTGACTTGGCTTTAATGCTTTACTAAAGAACGTAAACACTTCTATTCATAAGCCTTCTCAGAACGAGTTTGCCTGAAGAGGGAGAAATTGATTTTCGTGGAAGGAGAGAAGAGAAAGATAGAGTTTGTTCCCTCTGATCAGGAGTCAGTGCTTCCTTAAATGCAGAAGCTACATTCCTGGGGTTTTACAAAACATTTCATATTGTTTTGTAGAGTTGTTGGTGATTTGCTTCATACAACCCCTGGTGGAGGCCCAGACAGCACACTCACTGGCTGCCATTTGTCATTTCACCTGGCACATTTAGTCTGTGTGTGTGCAGACTTACTGTTCTCCCACTCCGAGCATTGGCAGATTATTTCTAGAAAACGGGATGTCATTATAGATAGTGGAAATAATTTGGTCTCAAAAGGTGATTTATACATTTTTTTTTATTTAAAAATAAATAACTATACGTGTCCCTGGACCACAAAACTAGTCATAAGTAGCACAGGTATATTTGTAGAAATAGCCAACAATACATTGTATGGGTCAAAATTATACTGTAGATTTTTCTGTTATGCCAAAAATCATTAGGATATTAACTAAATATCATGTTACATTAAGATATTTTGTAAATTTCCTACCGTAAATATATCAAAACTTTTAATTTTGATATATTTTTAATTAGTAATATGCATTGCTAAGAACTTCATTTGGATAACTTTAAAGGAGTTTTTCTCAGTATTTAATTTTTTTGCACCCTCAGATTTCAGGTTTTCAAATTGTAAATTCCAAATATTGTCCTATCCTAACAAACCATACAGTACATCAATAGAAAGCTTATTTATTCAGCTTTCAGATGATGTATAAAGCTCAGTTTAAAAAAATTGCCCTTAAGACTGGTTTTGTGGTCCAGGGTCACATATATTAGGGATGTAACGATATTATCAATATTGTGATACCGCAAGAGCAAAACTGTCTTGATATTATTGCGGTCACATGATGATATGAAACCATAGGTTTTCCGGGCAAAATGTGTAGTTTTTAAAATATATTTAAAATTCTTATTCTGGTCTTTAAAGTTGTGTTTTGGGCCATAATGCTTTGACGCACTAAAACCGAAAGCGCAATATAGCTTAATCCCTTCATCAAGTCTGTTTTCGTTTCCATTTCAAATTGAAGCACGCACTTCATTCAGGCGATCAGCTCGTGATCCGGTGTTTTCCACGCTTCAGAACAGATCTGTTTACAGTGAATAAATGCAGTGAACTCGTGTATTGCATGTACTGTGAGTTTAGCGTGCGTTTGGGAACACAATGGTCAACAGTTATGCTTTATTTTCGCAGCAGATGATTACAGCCTTTCACTAGATTTGTAGTGAGACGCGTTTTTGTAAGCCTGTTTTCACTTAAGCTGGAGTTTTCCGTCAAAATAAAACCTCTACTGCTGTTTCCATCAATATGAAAGCTTAAAAGTGCAGTATGAATTGCTGACAGCTGGCGATTTAAAGGGGTAACGTTACTGCAGTCTAAATTCAAAATATCTCTTTCAAGTGAAGAAATTAGTAAATACGTATTATAATTTCCCTTCTGTAGTAAAATAATATACCTATTAAATATTCATTTATTTTGCAATTGTTTTACAATTTATACCCTGTTAGACATTTCAAAGTGTTTTTACTGTTGCTTAAAGTAAGTTACTGTTATTAGGATTTACAGTACCCAACTGTATTTCAGTTTACAGTAAGGCACTGTAGTAATGTACTGCCAAATATTATTGTAATTCATTGTTTTGTATATAGATTTCATTAAATTTTTAATTTTCATATAGAATTAATTTTATAGGTCCTACTGACATTCAATTCAAACAGACACAATTATTCCAAAATGTCACATTCTTTATTTAAACATTGCATATACACAATGTGTCTTCCAATGCTGGAACAGTGCATCTTCTTCACCATTTCTCCCATCTAAGGCATTCCAGGTGCTGCTCCAAAACGTAGGCCACCTTTGCTCACCATCCACTTTGTTACATAGAGAAATTTGTTCCCTGAAAGAAAAAAAAAGAAAAAAAAAAAGAAATTACACATTTGTAAAAGACAAACCCCCATATGGAATACACAAACCTCTCAAAATCATAGTGAAGTGATTGTCTTACCATGAATTATCAGTCCCAGCATGGCTGGCCTGCTCCTGTCCGTTGTGATGCTTCACTTGAGTTGCCTTTAAACACACACACAAAATGCAGTAAATATTAAATTCTTTTTTTTTTTTTAAATCTAATGCTAAAACTAGAAAGGCAGCTAGTCATAAAACTTTTAACCTAGCAAACATACGACTTTGTATTCTCAAATAGATACTGGCCAACGTTAATTAACACGATCAAAATTTCACATTAGTTAACGTACTGCTAATATAAGATTATGCCTTGTGCGTTAAAATAATTTTATTTGGTAATTTAATAAGCTGACAGCGTCGTTTGTTAATTGAAAGTACGCAGCAGTTTACCGTGGTAAAGTTTATGTAACGTTACCATAATGTTGACGAGTAAATGTTACTAGGTTAAACTGTTGGGCAAAAATCTTACAAACCACACACAAACAGACATACAAATATATATTTTACCTTGCTTGTTGTCATATTCTCTCGTAAGGTGAATCAATACACAGCGCAGATGCTCTCCGGAACTCTCCCGCTCGCGGGTTCCATCCCCGGGGGAAACCCCCGGCTTTGCCCAGCTGGTTCCGTGTACTCAGACGCGAGCGGCGCGACGCGAGAAAAGACAGTATAGAAACCATTAAAATCCGTGATACTATCCACAATAGGTGCAGGACAGTAAACTGATGCCCCAGTATATTTCTGAAGTACAGTAGTACTCTAAGCACACTGTTTCACTCGCGCTGTTTCTGACACGAAGGATAAACTCCTGTAGCGCAAAATCCTGTCAGTCCAAATGTAAGAAATGAGGAAAAGAATTACCTCAATAGAGTGGCACCAAAGAGGTCGTTACCACAAATACAGCAGTATACAGCAATTTTTAAAAGTACAGTTAGTCTCTGTATGTGGTGTTTGACATCACAGAAAATTCCCATTATGCAAAGGGAATTACAGTTATTTACTTTAAAGGGAATTTGCTGTTTTATACTGGGTGATATACAGTAAATAACTGTAGAAATTACAGAAATGTCTAACAGTGTAGCCATTACTGTCATTCTTCTTATTAAAAAGAGGGTTGAGTCTCCTTTAAAGTTCAGGTACAAGTCAAGTTTTTCTTAGAACATGGGTTGGAGCTCTTAATTTTGAACTCTCTAAGTGCATTAGATAGAATAATTTAACTTTAAAATGTGCAAAAATTTCATTTTTTTCAATCCCTTATGTGCCTTTTTTTTGTTTAAATATCGCAATAAATTGTATCGCGGACTTCATATTGCAATATCGTATTGTAAGATTTTGATATAGTTACATCCCTACTATATATGAATCCACAACTATTGCAGAAATGCAAACATTTTGTTGAAAATGTAAAACTCAAGATGGTATGGTGATATGTATATCTATCTGTTGTTCTACCAGAACAACAGATATAAAATTAACCTTTAAAAAACAGTAGATCTTCACAGTTAAACACTTAAAAAAAACATTTTTATTTAAGCTTTATTAGTTATTATAAAAAATATTTTATTAAAATTGATTAATTAATTTATATAGGTCTGTCTCAGCAGATCTTCATGCACACATTCTGTGCTAGTTTTCACGCTTTTTTCCTACTTTGCAAAGTCTGGTAATTATTTCCAAGTGTTTCTTTGCACAAATGTCTTTGTCGCAGTGGCTGATTGGTGAATCACGGTTAAAAATGACAGAGCAGAAAAATGAAGATTAATCAGGCCCCCAGACTGCCTACATCCTGTGCCCGCTAGACACGCCACGCTGCTTTCAACCAATCAGAACAATGATGACTTGGAAATTTTCTGGACCACCTGTACAGATTCTATTAGCAGCACATGCTTTGGCTTTTGATTGGCCTAATAACCTCCCACGATTCCTCATGTGTTTCATGCATTGAGAGCTAATGATTATGTTGTGGAGGTGATATCGCTCTGAGATTTTGCATTTAGATAAAAGATGTGCTGTCTTTGTAAACATAATTTTGTTCATGTGCCGATTACCCAGCTAGGTCTAGATATAAGTGGAGAGAATCGGTACTCCTCTGTAAAAGGATAATCTTGCATGTTGTTTTTTTAGCTAGAGTAATATTGACTTACTGGAAGTTTCTCACAGGATTTCATTAGTGCCTGTAAAACATTTTGAGATTCTGTCACTCCCACTTTCTCACATCAAAGTGAGTTGAATTCACTTATGCACCTCTTGCAAATGTTAGTCGTGCAAATACTAAGTGTATTTACTTTTCCCGTAGTATTAGAATAATTTCCCTCATATGAACTCCCAAACCACACAGCTCATGACTTTTTTCTCTTTCGTTCTCTCCCCCCATGTTCTTTCCTTTCACTTTATCTTTTCTAAAAAAAAAAAAAAAAAAAAAATGTTAAGCCCGGAGTGCTGGTGCACCCACAGTATTATCAGGTATCAGAATCGTATCATTGCAGCTAGATAAAGCAGAATTGAATCAGGCTGATGATAGGCAGTAGGTGTATCTTGGCTTTATCAGTTATCTACATTCTCACTCTCACGCTGTGGGGACTTGTTTCTATTCATTGGCGTTGCCGGCAGTCATTCTGCCCCAGTCATGCGTATCTGGAAGACATTTTGAGCTGTCAATTGGAGACAGAGAAATGCACAGCACCCCCAAGAAATGGTCAGGAAAGGATGCAAATTTCTGAAGTACACAATGACAGAAAAATCACACCGCAAGGAAAGAGGAAAACAACACCCCACTCCCTATCTATCTATCTATTTTCTTATGTGCCCAAAAATGAAATGAACTTTTAAAGGGATAGTTCACCCAAAAATGAAAATTCTGTCATTAACTACTCCCCCTCATGTCGTTCCAATTCTTTGTTTATCCTCAGAACACAACTTAAGATATTTTTGAATAAATCCAAGAGCTTTCTGATCCTGCATAGACAGCAACACAACTACCACATTCAAGGCCCAAAAAGGTAGTAAAGACATTGTTAAAATAGTCAATATGGAATCAGTGGTTCAACCTTAATTTTATGAAGCTATGAGAATACGTTTGTGTGCGAAGAAAACAACGACTTTATTCAACAGTTTATTCTTGGTGTTACTCCCTTGAATGCGTGGCGGAGACTGACACGTAAGAGAGGAAATGATTGAATAAAGTTATTATTTTTGTTTTCTTTGCACACAAAAAGTATTCTGGCCATTCATAAAATTACGATTGAACCATTGATGTCACATGGACTATTTTAACTACTTTTTACTACCTTTCTGGGTCTTCAATGTGTCAGTTGTATTGCTATTTATCAGGGTTTGTACAGATACGAAAATGAAATTCCAGAACTTTTAAAGGAACACTCCACTTTTTTTGGAAATAGGCTCTTTCTCCAACTCCCCTCGAGTTAATAAGTTGATTTTTACCGTTTTGAAATCCATTCAGCCGTTCTCCTGTTCTGGCGATATCACTTTTAGCATAGCTTAGCATAGATCATTGAATCCTATTAGACCAATAGCATCATGTTCAAAAATGACCAACGAGTTTCCATATTTGTCCTATTTGAAACTTGACCCTTCTGCAGTTATATCGTGTACTAAGGCCGGCGGAAAATGTAAAGATGCGATTTTCTAGGCCGATAAGATTAGGAACTGCACTCCCATTCCGGCGTAATAGTCAAGGAAGTTTGCTGCCGTAACATGGCCGAAGCAGGCGCATTAATATGACGCAGCACATTGCAGCACAACATGACCAACTGCATGCACAGGGAGCATTCCTCGTTGGAAGTTACCTAGCTGGGAACTAATTTCAGGCGCTGCGTGATTTTACTGCGCCTGCTGCGTCCATATTACGGCAGCAAACTTCCTTGACTATTACACCGGAATGGGAGTGTAGTTCCTAATCTATTGGTCTAATAGGATTCAATGATCTATGCTAAGCTATGCTAAAAGTGATATCGCCAGAACAGGAGAATGGCTGAATGGATTTCAAAACGGTAAAAATCAACTTATTAACTCAAGGGGAGTTGGAGAATGAGCCTATTTCCAAAAAAAGTGGAGTGTTCCTTTAAGGACTTTTCAAGCCCTAATTCTTTTTAAGGACTTCAGTCAGAGATCTCACTTATCAAAGAATGTCTTCTCTTTCTAATTACAAAAAAATATAAATAGATAAATAAAAAGAATACTAATAGTAATAAAACAAAATGGCAAAAATAAAGTGAAGCACATGCAAAGTATTACTACTAAAGTATTACAAAATATACCACACTTTTACTATTGTAAATCAATTGTTAATTTTAATTTGTGTATATTTTTTTCCCCTTTGTTTTTATAACTGTCCTACCTTAATTGTTTAATGTTTTCTACTGTTTAAGAAAAAAAAAATCTGAAAATCCTCCAAAATCCTGATCTGAATCAAATGATCCGCGTTCTGAAGTTCCAATCTAAAGAAAAAAAAAAAAAAAAAAAAAAAAAATTGCGAACCTGCTCCAAAGTTCTGATCACAAATCATTTGACAAAGGTCATTTCAAAGGTATTCTAGATCTTAAATTTTAAAAAGTCAAAATCAAGTACTTCAAGCACCTTGTATGAACCCTGTATCTATGCAGGGTCGGAAAGCTCTCGGATTTCATCAGTAATATCTTATTTTTTGTTCCGAGGATGAACAAAGGTGTTACGGGTTTGGAAAAACATAAAGGTGAGTAATTATTGACAGAATTTTAATTTTTGCCTGAACTGTCCCTTTAAATAGAGATCTTTACAAAACAGTATGTCTTCACAGCTAAACACTATTTAAAAAGCTTTCCTCAGTTCCATGCGTATCACAAAAGTGAGCAGCCTTGGGAATCTGTATAGCGTTGTTGTGAGTTTATGAGATTTCTGTCAGATCATATTTTTAATACAAATGAACCATTCGGCTCATGTATCTTCCAGAGTGCAACCATCACTGATGTAAAGTGCAGGAATGTTAGAGAAGAAATAAAAGTTCAACCCTCCTTCTCCAAGTTCATGTGCGCTGTATCACAAGATAAAATCCTGAGCCAGACCAAGAATTTTATTAAAACCATTTATAAGGTCTTACAGTCTATGACCATTTTGTGTGTTTTGGTTTAAATATTGAAAAACATAATGGAGCATGCATCGATTAAACCTCTCTTCCGACTATTACCACGGGAACTATAAATAGGTGTCTACAGACAAGGGTCCAGATAAAGAGAAGATCATCCTGGATATCTGTCTCTGGGGAAATTCTGTGAATTGTCATTCCATGCAGCTCTCTTTTACTGCATGCTTCAGAGTTTGTAGGGAGTGCTGGCTAAACCCCCTCAGGTTCCAAGACCAGAATCCTTTGTTTTGAGTCCAGCTGCCTGATGTTTCCGGAGGGCGATTTTCTTCTTTTCATCTTTAAATGAGACCTTGCCAACTCTTTTCTGGTGGTGGCGACCTGCAGCACCTCATGCTGATATTTTTATATGTATAAAAGATTTGCAAGTGTGTAAAACTGCTGTTAGCCATTTCAAAAAAGTTAAAAAAAGAAAAAAAAATTAAATATGTTCAAGGTGAATTTTCTTAGAAAATGACTTGTGTGTTTCCACAAAACGTCTTTTACGATTTATTTCTATATTAAATTTTTAATAATTCAGTTATTTGAAAACCTTTCAAAGTACAGTTCTCTGACCAACCTCATTCTTCTGTAAGCCACATCCTGTTTGGTATATTGCTTGTTTAAGAGATGTTGTTCACTCTTTGCATTTTTAGTGACTTGACCTTGCTTCAAGGCATATTCAACATCTCCTAGTTTTTCTCTCCTTCATGTCTTTTCACAGTTTTATCCTTTTAGGTTGCGTTTGCTTTCTGTTCTGTTTTAATGTGCCATTCTGTGCAGAATATACTTCCGCTTAGCAGTATGTCCTTCAAGGCTTATCAAGAACATTTGTACCAAAATGACTCATAAATAATCCTGCGTATGTCTTTACCGGATGCGATGCGACTTGAGGTTGTGTACATACAGTACCGCAACCACAGATCAATCAGCTTCAAGCTCGAGGTTAAACTTGAACGTACAAACAGTTGAAAATAAAATATTACTTTAAACTACTACTTATTAAACGTGTGTTTGAAATATTTGTTTACATTTATCATTTACATTACATTATTTTAGGCTTGAAATGTCAAGGTCATGGGTTTAATTCTTAAGGAATGCATGAAGTGATGCATTTGGTTAAAAAGGTACATACTTGTTCTATTGTAAATATGCAGACATATTATTAGCAATGTGTTTTCCTGTCTAAAATATTATTTTCCTTCTCAATGTGGTGTTTGCCTTCTTCAGCACAGTTTCCGGTGAAGCTTTGGGTCTTTGATGTGGAGATACCGCTGTGTGGGACAAAGCAAACGGCAGTGTTTATCGGGCTTGTCTGTCTCTCGTGTTCTTGAGTGATGGGCCAAAAATGGCAGTTTCTCTTCATACTTCTGCAAGCCATTCATCCACATGACTAGTTAGCTATGGAGGTGGGCTGAGGCCTTCAGACGGATCCTCTGAGGACTGACACAAATAGAATGTTAGTGCATCCACCTTGAAAGCAGTGACAAAAGTGGCAATCACAAGTGGCGGCCTGTACTATTGTACTGTTATTTCAATTCAAACGAGGGCCACGGCTCACTCAGGAGACTTGAATGGGGTACAGAAAAGCAAACGCTTTTGCTTTCGCAGTGGGAAAATTTTTTGAAAGCATCTGCAGGAAATGCATAACACCATGGCTACAAACTACTTCAAGAACTATTCTCAGCAAAAAAATGATTTGGTTCGCATTCTAGTTCTACTCCAAATCATAAAATAATTTAAATAGTGTACATTTAAAATATTTTATTCGCATTTTGCTTGGAATAGAATAGCTCACTGATTCTTGAGACATGGGACAAAACATGTCCAGCAATTGTAACTGCTATTAGCTTTAAAAATGAAAATATTTTCAATTGTAAATGTTATGAGGGATTAATAATAGACTGTATTTAACACAAGTACCACAAACCATTCAATTTAATTTGATCATTATTATATCAAATCTATGGCACTTTTTGTCTTCTCACAACATCAAAAACATTGTCCACAGAGAGGAGTTCAATTGTTCATAAGCAATAAAATAGATAAAAATGTTTTTTTAATAATGAAAAAGAGCTTGTTTTATCAAAAGCAACACTTAGTAATATCTCATATCAAAGCAGGGTTGTTTTTTAAGAACACATGCGTGTTTAACAAGGTTTCAAAGTTGTGTCCCCACTTTTTATCTACACCTAGCATCAACAGAGTAAACAAAATAGCTACTAGATATACTCCTGTCAGATGTCACCGCTGTAAAATTTTCTGTCTGACGGTGGTGATGGGCCAATGACAGAGTTCACATTCAACATGAAGTCATCATATTTTTGGGGTTTTCAAGTCATTTTTAATTACATTAAATATAAAATAGTGAATTTGATAGTTAAAATGACTACAAATTCAGGTTTTCGTCACCACCATCAGATGTGTCACCATCAGATAAATATTATCTTTTATAATATTATTATTATAACATTTGATTATGGTTTTTTTATTTTTGTTGAGGAATTGCTGCTCACATGTGAAAATGTAATCTGTCTACTAACATGAGAATGTGTTTTGAAATGTTAAAAAACAAATTAGTGATGGCAAGGTAAAAAGCACATTTTGATAAAAAATTGAAAAGTTGGGAGGTTGAATCAAAGCATAGCTCAGTAGCTTAGTACATGGAAGATTTAAAAATATAGTTCAATTTGTCTAAAGGTTTTATTTTTTCCATATTTCACCTTGTTTTGTCCCACTTCGTGATGTTTTATTAACAAGTTTCGGGAGGAGTTCGCACAGATAATTAACACGGCCAATTCACCCTTAGCAATCACTTTCCCTAACCAATCAGCACAGGAAAAATCCCGATAAATAACACAACAATCCTACCTTCATCATCTCTTGTCTTGTCAACGCCCCTCCTCCTACCCGTCTCCTCACCTTCAGCCCATGGGGGGAGCGCTTATAGGGTTCGGGCCAGTGCTGAGCTCGGACCCCTCCCCCCGGGCGGGGGAGAGCCACGGGCTCGGGAATGACTACCGAGCTCGAGGCCCTCTCCCGGACAGCACGCCAAATACGCACAACCTTTCGCTCAGTTCATTATCTGTAAGAGAGAACTCGTGAATCAAGAATCAGTGAGCTCAAATATTTAGAATGGTAAGGTAGTCTGCAGGGTCTTTGACAAAATGTTTTTGGAAGTCTATTGTGCTTACTTGAAGCTGCTTTGATTTGCTCAAATATACAGTAAAAGCATCATTATTGTGAAATAATATTAAAAATTAAAAAATATTTCATTATGTATTTATTTATTTATTGGAAAGCTCAATTTTGTGCTGTCAAATATGTTTGATCAGTTATTGCTGAATGTAAACAGGAAGTCAAGGTTTGTAGTATTTTCTGGTGCAAAGCATATTTGAACTGAACATCCATTAAAAAAAGCATTTTGACATTTAGAAGGGGACATCAGATGCCCATGTTCCACAAATTGGTACGATCCTTTAGGGTCTTCATGAAATGTCTGCAACATATTTTGTTTAAAATTCATCAATGGTTGTGTAAAAAAAAAAAAAACACTTTTACCTTGTCAAAAACAGCTCTGTTCACAGTGAGCTGTTTTGGTGCATGCCTCTTTAAATGATAATGAGCTACTGCTCATTCCGCCCCTCTCTTCCGTAGAAGAGGGAAGGCGATTTGGAAATGATCATTAAAAATATAAAGTGTGAGACTTACTTTTTCTGAAGGTGCAGCTGGATCGTGAACAGTGGGTACTACTCAAACTGATTTCAACTTTTTAGCAAAATGTCCCTCATTCAGAAAGCAGTCTGGAGTAATGTTTTGCACATACATAAATTAAGTGTATTCGGTGGCGCATTACCATTAAAAACTAAACTAATCCACTGTATCCTCTGTGGCTCTGATGACGGCAGAGAATGAAGATTTTATGTTCACTTTTACATCCAATTACAAAACACCTTCACTGCTTACGATACTGTAAAAAGTGATAAGTTGGCTTAACTTAAACAAGTTGAGGTAACCCGTTGCCTTAAGTAAATAAACTTCATGCATAATTTTAAAAATAAGTTAAGTGAATTGTCAAGTTCAAAACATATAATGTTTTGTCAAAAACATTATATAATGTTTTGACCATTTCTGAAAAATTCAAACCAAAGCAAAAAGGACTTGCTGAAGGTATGCTATTTCACGCTGCATCTTAATGTGTGGTTTTCTGTGAAACAGTATTTGTTACTTTTTATACAGTATATATCCCACATTCTGCTAATCCCAATATGAAACTCTCGACACTGCTGTCTGTGTCTGGTTGGGGAAATCATTCCTGTTTCCCCTCTATCTGAAAGCCCAAACAGAGTGGCCACCATTCATTGCCCCTGGTGTAATGGCCTTCATCAGTCTCCCATCACATAAAGCCTGCCTGTCATTAATCTCGCCCTGAGACCACATGGCCGTCTGCCGACAATGATCTGCAAGCACCGAATCCCCACAGCACAGAGTCTCACTGACCTACTCATATCTTAAAAAGGCACAGCAGCGATATGAAAAATATGGCAGGTGTCATTTCATGAAATGGCCTTTCGTTTTCATCACCCAAACATTAAAAAACGGTGGTGCCCTATATGTTTGTCAGAGATTTAACCCTTATTTAGGCTATGAGTTTTTTATTGAGTTTTAGTAAGACAGTTAAGAGTGTTAAAGGGATAGTTCACCCAAAAATTAAAATTCTGTCATTAATTACTCACCCTCATGTCGTTCCAAACCCATAAGAACATCATTCATCTTCGGAACACAAATTAAGATGAAATCCGAGAGCTTTCTGACCCTGCATAGAGAGCAACGCAACTGACACGTTCCAGGCCGAGAAAGGTAGTAAGAACATTGTTATAATAGTCAATGTTAGGGCTCTACGCTTACTTTTCTTTTTAGGAGCACTTAGACAATTTAGAAGCACAGTCAAAATTTCAAGAGCACCTTCTAATCAATAATAAAAAATCTGATAAAAAATTTGCCTTCCTATCACAAGGTCATATTTGACTCCTTAAAGTGATTTACAGGGAAATTTTGTTTTTACCTTTGTAATGCCATTTTTGGCAACTTAAAAATATGTCATCTTTTGTCAAATTTAAATATATATATATATATATATATATATATATATATATATATATATATATATATATATATATATATATATATAAAAAGCTTTTTAAAATTTCTAATTAAAACAGCAGAATAAGAAGTAGAATGAGAACAAGTTATCAATCAAATGATATCAGTATTAACAAAATCTATTTGTACTACAGAGGTAGCATAGAAAAACACAAAAGTGGCTTCTAGGTGTATTTTCATATGTTTAATGAGGTTTAGAGGTGGCATGAGTGCAGTCAAATTCATAAATTCATGTTGAGATTAATGTTTTAAATATAAAATTTTGAATACAGAAATATTAAATGATTTAAATAACTAAAAAGATACTTTAAAAATTAAACTAAATATGCCAGTAGGTGGCAGCAAGTCACTGAAATTACGGAATCATATCATTCATTTGATTCGTTCGAAAGGCTGATTCATTCAGGAATAAAGCAAGTGACTGTCTTTATGAATGTGAAGTTGAATCATTGACTCCCTAGATTTGTTTAAAAATGCACGTTTGTTCATAAACAAAACACTGCTGTGTTTGAATGGAGATGCGCAGCGGCTCAGTTGTGACTTGTTTCGGACTATTTTTGACGACGAAATGAGCAAAATCAGCAAAACCCTGTCAGACAATGTAAGTCACTTAATATTAACTTCTTGTTTATTCTCAAAAATACAAAAAGTATTCTCGTAGCTATATATTATTATGGTTGAACTATTGATGTCACATGGACTATTTTAACGATGCCCTACCTTTCTGGGCCTTAACGGTGGTAGTTGTGTTGCTGTCTATGCAGGGTCAGAAAGCTTTTGGATTTCATCAAAAATATCTTAATTTGTGTTGCAAAGATGAATGAAAACTTACAGTTTTGGGTGAACTATCTCTTTAAATCCTTAACACTAGATCTAGAATTTGTCAGAATATACTTCATCTCTATAGGGTAAATTTTTTTGTTTGATTTTAGGTGTTGGTCTAGCTGATTTTCCAAGTTGATAGTCATCTAACTGGTTTTCTCATTTAAAACCAGCGAACCAGATCAATCTGACTAGGCTGGACCAGGAAACCTACTTTTGCCATTTACCTTTATTACTATATATATATATATATATATATATATATTCAGGGTGATGTCCGATATTAACCATATGGATATCAGAATGAAACTGAGCAGATGTTTAAGATTTAGCATGAATGTGAATCTGTTTTTTAATCAGCCAGATGGTTTTAAGAAGAAAGAAATGTTCAAAAAGCCTTAATTAAATGTGCGCTTTTTTCTGAATACATTACATTATATATGTTTAAGAATACATTCTTTCATTGCATAAAGTAAAAAAGCTTTATTTAGACAAAATAGCTTTTTTTTCCTGTCTAAATAAGGTTGTTGTGAAAAATATTGGTAATCCATCTATGTATTTTAGAACATGCTTGAGTTGAGAAGATATTTCTTCATATAAACGATCTCGCACCAAGGTGGCTGACAGTCCATTAGGCTGAAGTGCAAGGGACTGGTGTGACAGAGTCATTAGTTCACTGAATGAGGCCTGATCTCAGCCTGTCAATGCTGGATAATGGAGGCTCTGCCTTCCAAGAAACACCTCTTACTTTTTAGCACAGGCTGAAAAAATCTATATGCTTTTGCCTCGGCCTTAAATTTAAGTGACAGTCATTTCAAGCACAGTGAGGGCGGTCTTTTTTACATATTGCATTTATAATGGCACCATTGGTTCATATGCATATGGAAATGTGCGCACCGGCTGTTTGATATGGATCATTATGAATGTATATATGCTGTTTGATGTGAAGCGTATACTGTGTGATGACATTGCAGTGTTCTGTTTGACCCACTATTGCATAAACATAAATATTTGTATGTTTTTCAAATCAAGTCCTGTTTAGTAGCAGTTTAATTGTTTTCGAAATGTGCAATCACCTTTTTTAAACTCTCAAGTCGACAGTTTTTGTTAAAGGGCACCTATTATGCTTCCTTTTACAAGATCTAATATTGGTCTTGGGTGTCCCCAGAATGTGCCTATGAAGTTTTAGCTCAAAATACCTCAAAGATCATTTATTATAACATCTGGAAAATGTCATTTTTTCATCACAAAGAGCTGTTTTGGTGTGTATTACTTTAAATGCAAATAAGCTGCATATTCCCGCCCGGTCTTCAGAAGAGGGCACAGCGTATACATCTCTGCTTTGCATACCTACAGGAATAAAGTCAGTAGAAGCAGCTTGACTGAGAGAGAGAGAACCGGTGTTCAGCCATTCATTTGGGAGCCAAACATACCGAAAGTCAGTAAAAAAAAGTGCAATGTTACAGAGCGAACTAATCTCACCAGTGCGGCGCTGATCAATTAAAATGCTTAGATAACGTATGCACACAAGTATGGTTAAAATGTTAGCTAAGCACTATAACGACATGACATTTACAAAGCAGTCTGGAGTGCAATGATTTGCACAGACATAAGCGTATTTAGGTAACGTGTAGGCACATTACCTTGAAAAATAAAGGTAATCCACTGTTTCCTCAGTGGCTCAGATGTTGGGATAAAATGAAGACTCTTATATTCAGTCCTACATCTAAACACAGAACAATGGGATTGCTTACGAGACACTGTTGACGTTACAGCTGCTCAAGTGCGGAGAAAATAAGAGGACAGCATACAACCAAACACAACTCGCTGAGTTTAATCGAGACTAAAAATTAAGGAGTGGGTGGATTTTTTTTATCATTGTAGGGTGGTTGTGTTCACACACTGCCAACACACATTTATGTCCAAACACCACCAAGTGGATTTTGCATTATACTGTAGGTGCACTTAAAATCTAACTTTTTAGCTTTATTTTGTAGGACTATGCACCAGTTCCCATGCTTAGCCACTATGCAAACTCGTTATCTTGCATATTGCTAATCTAATCTGTCACAGGCAGACGCAGAAATTCAGGGCACGCAATCATCTGTCCCACAGTACCCCTAGAGCAGATGAGGTGTTAAGCGTCCTGCTCAGAACGGCCAGAGAAGGTGCTCACGATGGGATTGGAACCATGACCTTCCTATTCACATCGCAAGCCTTTTACCAATAAGCCCCTTAAAATGTAACTTTTGAACAGAAAATTAACTTTTGGCACAGCCTCCATATTTTCCCCATCATGCTAATGTCATTATTTTGGTGTTTAAGGCTCAGTTTGTCGCTCTCAGCCAGAATAAGGGTACAAATCCACACACTTATCAACTAGACACATATTGGGACATGATGAACAGTGCGGTGCGGAAGATGGAGGGTGCTGCGTACAGAATTAATGTGCGTAATAACATCTGGGGGAGCTTCTTCAGAGAATTTTTTTGGTATGGAGGGGAAAGGAAGCATTAAGTTAAGGGAAATTAGGCCCCACAGCACCAAGACGTTAAAATATGAACAGTAGGTTTTGCAACACTTTTAAGGTGTAAAGGCCAAGCGCAGAGCGGCTCTGGGGTTATTTTTAGACTGAAACTTAAAAAAAATCTATTGTATTGTTGGAATGTGCACAGTGATTCCCAAGCAAAAACTGCAGAGCGTGCATGATTATAGACCGGAGCTTAATCTTGTGGTTTTCTATGGTTCAAATCCTCTGCAAGCTCTCTTGCGCTCCAGCACTCTGCATAGATTAACAGAGTCTGAATGAGCTTTTCCCTTTGAAGAATATCCTGAGAAAGCATTCACTTCACACTTGCAATTGTTGCCCTCCAGATTTGCCAAAAGAGCGCTCTCTTGTTGACTAATTTTCAGAGCCGGGAAATTCACCAGTAAAGGGTCTGATAATCCATTTACTGATTTTGACCTTGAGCGTGAAGCCCTCTTAAAGACTAATATGAATTACTGCAGTGTTTTGGCATGCTGACATGAATGGTTTGGCAATGGCATTTTGAAAATCCTCAATGCACCTTGTAAAGTGTCATTGATGAAAACCATGTCAACACAGCACATTCTGTGCCATTGTAATATCAAATAACTATTGACAAATCAAGCAAATGCCAGCTTGAACATCACAAACAAACACTATGAAAACAGTCTTTTTTTGTCTTTTGTGAAAGTACACTGCTGTGCATGGAATTGCGGCTTCAGTTTTTTAATATGTAGCTCTGACTTTCAATTAGTCCTAACCTTTAGAGCCGTCACTCAAAAGTTTAGAAAAGGGTAAAAAAGATAAGTATAGGGAACGCCTCTAGGTCTTTTTCTGCGGTTTTGAAATGTCCTTTCCTCTGAAGGAGACAAATGTAGTGTCATAGCCAGATTCTTCTGAACTGAAAGGTGGCTATCGCCCAAGAATTGCCCTAATTTTTTCCTCACGGCTATTTGAAATGGATGAGGTGAAAAGCTATTGTAATTTTCCAACCGGTACTCGAGATCTGTGAAAGAAAGGGAGAGAAAAAGGACAGATATCTGTTTATATTACCCGTTGCCCTGTCACACATTTTTACTTTTGTATTCCAAGGAAAGCTAAAGTGATATTATGGGCATTTCTCCAGTAAAGTCTGTTGAATTGAGGGTTAGGCTTGGGGTTAGGACTCCAGTATTGCATCTAGAATATAAAACATTGTTTTCTCGGCTTTTTCTTCAAGTAGAAGTTAGCTTGACCTTTTCCTACTGTAGGACTTAAAGAAAGTGTAGTAGCTGTTAATTGGACATGCTATCCCAACATGACTTTCTCATTTAGCTATAACACTTTGCATTTTATTATAGTTTCTCAAAATGTTTCCAACCTAATTCAAACTAAGTTGTGAAATTGCTGTGGCAATGCCTTCTGGCCCTGTAAACCCCTGTGGATCCTATTTTTACATTAACATATGGCAAGCAATCATATTTTTCCTCTTCTGTTTTTGTCGTTCAACAGGTGCAATGTGGACAACAAAGTATCACGGGTGGCATGGCTCAACCGGACCACGATTCTTTTCACTGGGAATGAAAAATGGTCATTGGACCCCAGGGTGGTTCTACTAAACACAGCAGTCACTGAATACAGTATAAAGATCTTAAATGTGAACTTATACGACGAAGGGCCGTACGTGTGTTCCATCCTCACAAACAAGAAACCAGAATCGACAAAAGTGCACCTCATCGTACAAGGTAAATCTTGAGAGGGTTTTTCACATCTCTTAAAGTGAATATCGTTTAATGTGCGGATGAAGAAAGCTTGTCAAAAACTAGCTTCGCGTTGGTTTGGGATTTTGTTGACATTTCAGTTGGGTAAATAACGGTTGACAAACAACTTTGATTCTCCTTTTCTAGGCTGATGTAATTAAATGAAACTCAGCAGATGTGACTCCCGGTGATGAAATTGGGATTTAATCTGGGTGTAATTTCAAAATCGTTGATGGATATTGATTTAAGACATGCAGCCCAGAGAGCAACGGAAAAATAGAGCAGAGGCTTTGTTTTCTCCTCACTAAATCAAGTGTCAATACCCAGACCTTTGTCATGATTTACAGTGCAGTCGATCGCCTTCATATTCGCGGTCCAAAAAACAATTAACATCGCTTGTAGCCAAATCCATCTCGGTTTGGGGTACGCAAATCAGATATGCGCCAAAAACCAGTAACGCAGTTTTTATCACATTTCTCAGACCATCTGCGGAGTCAGAAAAAGTGTCAGATTTCCCGCATTTCAGTGGGAAAAAGTGTTTTGGTAATAAAATGGCGCCTTATCAAATGCTCATTAACCTTTACTGCTTTGTCCTGACACTAATTACTGAAAGCTTAAATAACTGAACAAATAGACCAAGGTAAGGTGCTTATTTTTTCTGATTAGACACACAAAGCACAAATTGGAGTTTGGCTCACCTGTTCAAGTTCCCTTAACCTGCAATTCAATTAATTATAAAGTCTTCATCCCAGTTTTAATAAATCAATCATTGGCCGTCCTTGCTGTATCGTGCAGTTCAACGCTCCGCATCTGCATGGCACAACATAAGCATGCGGGAGTGGGTGTTGTGGCACTCAAAAGTGCACTTAAGATATTGAATTGTTTGCAGCAGGCTTCTTTTCCCTTACACCCCATAGTTGCATGCTGAGTGGTGTACAATTTCAGCATAGCGTTCTTGAGAATGGATCTGAGAGCTTTCTGAACAGATGGGGTCTTGGTGTGCCTTTACTGTAATGCTTTATCTCAGCTTTGTTAAATCTTGCCACGCTCAGCTAAAGTCTGCCTACACAAACTGTAGCGCTCTGTCTATTTCCGTCATCAAGTGTGGCTCTATTCCTCTTAAACTCTGAAGCTTGTTATTGCGTCGACTCTGCTAAAAATTCAAAGAGCGCCTACGGTATCGTTCTCACATATCTCGCTTGACATCTGCGTGCTTGTTTTTAAGTGTCCTAACATACTTCACGCTTGCTCCCGTTCCGGTTTTAGGTCACTCATTAGCATTTCTCGAATGGGACAGCGTGCCATTAGATTTCGCATTTGCCGTCCTGTAGCGTATCAGCGCTACATCTATTTATGTGGTTGATGACTGCAGCTGGAGGTATGTGTCTCTGTAAATGGCCTCATCGTCTTCCGCGTTATCGATCGGATGCATCGATCAGATGCAACGTGAGAGGAGACATGCGACGCGTGAGCGTCCAGCGCAATTCGAAACCTGAGGTTTTCCTTTGAGCTCCTTCTCTGAGGTACACAAAGCATTATTCTTATAAAACCACTACATGCAGAAGACAAATGAAGGTCATTATAGTGTAAGGAGGAAACATTTTATGTACTTGCATTTAGAAGGACAAAACTGCTTAGGCCACCGGTTAATGCTCGTTAGTGCCCAAAAAATGCTAATTTTGCTAGTTAAACGAATAGTTTGTCCAAAATGAAAATTAGCTGAAAATTTACTCTGCCTCAGGCCATCCAGATGAGTTTGTATCTTCATCACATAAACAGATTTGGAGAAATTAAGCATCACATGCTCCCCAATGGATCCTCTGCAGTGAATGGGTGCCGTCAGAATTAAAGTTCAAACAGCTGATAACAACACAAGTAATCCATATGACTCCAGTCAATCAATTAACATCTTCTCAAAAAATTAGGCCATTTTTTAACTCAAACCGCTGCTTCTCATTAAATTACGTGTCCTTTCTCCATAATATTGCTTTCTCCAGTGAAGAAGTCGTCTCGTCTGAATCAAGAGAGAAATGTGCACAGATCAAGTGCTGTTTACAATCAAAAACAGTCTGAAAGAGCGACAATTTAAAGATAAAACACCTTACTGATGGATTTGTTTCATACAAACATGCAGTCATGTTAATTACTTACAAATGATGTATAGCTAAATTTCTCCAAATCTGTTCTAACAAAGAAACAAACTTGGATGGCCTGAGGGTGAATAAATGTTTTAGCAAATTTTTATTTTTTGGCTGACATATTCCTTTTAAGCCTAGTGTGATAAGTTGGCAGCAAACTGTCTTGTTTGTATATGTTGATATAGAGTCATTTCAGGGTACATTAGTACCACATCTGAAGAGAAAAATGATTTTGATAGCATGTACTGTAGGTTTTTATGAAAACTCAGTAGAAATGATATATCTATCAGCATAGTTTTTGGTGAAAAGCAAATGGATGTGACTAAATATGATATTCATAAAAAAAAAAAAAAATCTCCTCTCTTTCCTGATCTTCCCTTTCTAGCCCGTACTCATCTAACAGCGCCTGATATATGGTATTTTTGAGCACTTCCTATGTCGATCTGCCTCCTTAGGATGAATCACTTGTTGTATTCCCCAATTGTAAGTCGCTTTGGATAAATGAATAAATGTAAATGTAAATGAATAAATGTAAATGTAAATATGATATTCAGCTGCAGTTTCAACCTCTTCAAAGTGTTTTTGTGATATAATAAATCAGTCTTATTTTATCTCTCAGGCATATGCTTGGGAAAACAGTGCACAAAATGTTTTTACATAATTCTGTACTCAACTGAAGTGTCTTTTAAATCAATATCAAAAAGTCTGCAAGGTAAGCCGGCTAATATGAGACGAGCGAATAGGTCCCTGTTTTTTGCTATTTGCATATTTGTGATAGGTTTAGCACATTAGCTTGTTTCAAGGTCACAGGGTAGTGAGATCTGTAATGGATGAGTTCACAAAATACCTGTTTTGTCTCTCTCAGCTAGCATCAAAAGGACAGACATACACAGGTGGTGTGTAGTCTGAAGCTGGCTAGAATGGGGCTGTTGAAATGCACTCACTTGCAGCCAAGTTGGCCCTGTATTCTCGCTGAATATTATCTCCAGTTTTTGGTCTATCAAGGCTTTGCCAATGTCCTCTAATGATCATTAAAAAACTGTATTTACTTTATTTGAAATCCCAGAGAATCACGATTGTGCAGCCTAACTCAAAATGAACAGTTTCACTATTGCATATCATGCATATGTGTTTTATAGAGCAGTGTTATGTGGGTAACATCACCTGATTCCTGAAAGAGAAATGTTTCAGAACGAGCAAGGTCAGGGCAATGTTGATGCTGTTAAATGGAGCACTATTGTCCTTGTTATACCAACAAAACCTCTTTGGTTTTTTCCCAGAATAACAATGAAAACAATTGTGAGTACAAAAACAAAGAAACAGTGAGATGACTCCCAAGACGTCTTTGCACAGAGGATTTGTTCAGACAAACATGAGAGCACAGACTTGAGTGAACACATTTGAGTGATGCTTTGATTCCAGATGAAATTATGAATCCTCGTTACAAATTCTCATCTAAACTAATGAGAGAGGTGTTGGTATTTTTAGATTCATGCACAGATCTATCGTTTGTTTTTTTCCACTTATTTTCCACATGTCAATCCCAGTTTTCAAGATGTTTCTCCTTCTGCTTGAAATGTGACATTTGCTCAACAGAACATGATGTAAATCGATGGTTCGGAACTGATTTTGTTCCAGCAACGATTGGGCATCCAGTGGCAGCAACCAGCACAAGAACAGAATTAATAATTATATATAGAATTAAACCAAAATCTGCTTAAAATTGAACATAGGGATTTATTTTTTATATGTACACTCTTAAAATGAAAGGTGCTTCACAATGCCGTATAAGAACTTTTTTTGTCTAAATGGTTTTATAAAGAACCTTCAACATCTAAAGAACCTTTCTGTTCAGCAAAAGGTTCTTTGTGGCAAAAGCAGGTTCTTCAGATTATAAAAAGACAAGAAAGAGATGGTTCTTTAAAGAACCTTTGACTGAATGGTCCTTTGTGGAACCAAAAATCATTCTTCTATGGCATCGCTGCGAAGAACTTTTAAAGCATTTATTTTTAAGAGTATATGTATGGTAATTTACTAGTATTTACTTTTTCTATTTAAATATTTAATAGAATTGAATAATTGCATCTAAAATGATACCAAGGCATTTAAAATGTTACCATGAAACAATTTTTAAAAGCGTAAATTACAAATTGTCCCAATTTTCATATTCTCAGCAGACAGTATGGAAGCCCATTTCTGCAGCTGAATAAAAAATAAGAAAAGGTTATTGCAACTTTTTCTCGCAATTCTGATTGTGAGATATAAACTCAAAATTGCAAGAAATAAAGTCAGAATTGCAAGATAAAAACTCACAGTTCTTAATTTTTCTCACAAATGCGAGTTTCTGACTTTTTTCTTGTAATTCTGACTTTTTTTCTCAGAATTGTGAGATATAAACATACAATTGCAAGGTATAAAGTCCAATTTTGGGAGGGAAAAACTGCATATAAACACTTACATTCTCGTCTGGAAACCTCTTAAAACTACATTTTGTGACGCAAAAATTTTAATATTTATAAAATGATACAGGATTTGGGTGTCCGCCATGACACTCCCAAAAAAAAAAACAGACCCGGCTAGAACAAGCGGAGTGATACAAAATTGTGAAGGGCGTTCCTGTTTTCAAATCTGATTGTATGAATGTACGTGTTTATAGTCAAATATTCAGTTTGTTAATAAAGATAACGTCTATTTAAAAAACTAGCTTTGTCGTTTTCGGACGTGTAAGATCCATATCGTCAGCGGGTGTTCTGCACTCATCAATCCGCTCGAGAGTGGTCTCAACACGGCCAGATCTTCTGGAATTTACCGCTGGCTCTGATGTCTCTGTAGTGGTTACACATGACATGTAATTCGTTTTGAGTAAATCTAACGGTAGTCTTTGGTCTCATTAATCTGTTATTTGTCCCAATATTATTACTTAATAAATAAAGATATATATAAATTATATTTTAAATAATGTATGTAATAAAAGTGTTT
>NC_133383.1:16526627-16551689 GCF_049309525.1 Garra rufa
TTATTTAAATTTTATAGAATTAAGGTTCTCTTATGAATAAATAACTGTTAATAGGAAGTATATAAATAAACAATTTATTTTAGTAAATTTAATTATTACTATTATGAATAATTAACTTATAAATAATATACACTTATTTTTATAGTAATTATTATAAATATTATATATTGTATAATAAATATTATCTATAATATAAATATTATTAAATAATGTTTTTTATCTATATGATACAACACTAAACATAAAATTTAATTATTACATTAAAAGAAGTTTACTTTTTTAAAGAAGAATGTTTTCAGGAATTCTAGATCTATCTATCTTTCTATCTCTATATAATGAAGAATAAGTTCTTTTATATAGAAAATATTATATATTCTTCTCTGAACATGTAAGGAGAATTACCACTACAAGTCTTTTTTTAAATTAAATCCTTTATTGTTGTATAATTTTAAAAATAATCAAACTATTAAATAAACAATTTTAGTCGCTGAGAAGTCTCTATAATGAAGGCCACAAAAAAAAAAAAACGTTGACAACATGAAGTTTTGCCACTGACACAGAACAGTCAGCCAAGATGCTTGTGTTTTTACTCTAAGATCTCTTAAAGGATAAAAACTGGCAGCAATCAATTTCCATGTGGCTTCCTATTCCGAAATGACATGGCCGTATCCTTGGAGAATATATTGGTCAAAAAGGTGTCAATCATAAAATTGCAAAATGTATTGGAATAATTTTTTCCCCCTATCCGTCACTATGGAGTGACAGCGTCAATCATTGTAGACCGTGCTGTAAAACTACAGCAATGAAAATACCACCAAAAGCCTGCGCCTCAACGTCTAAAAGATTGCAATGTCAAACCACTGTGGGTTTTACATATTGTCAGGAATGTTTCCAAGCATTTAGCACATCATTCACCTTGTTCTTATGCATGCGGAAAGCTTTTAATAGATCTCTCAGGAAAAGGCAAGGCAGTCAGAGAAGCCTGTAATTTTGTAAAAGAAAATCTAAATGTCTTTTAAATGTTCCATTAGAAAATCCATAAAGAAAAGAAACCCTGTAAATCACATTTAGACCAACATGCGTTATATATTATATGACTACCCTGTCTGCCTGCATGGATTTATTTAATATTTTGCAATATTACTGGTTTGCTCTTAGCCCAATGGGGAAATCAAACAACTAGGGTGTTTTCATATAACACATGCTGAGTGAACATTATGGTGTGTTTTGTGCAGTGATTGCCTCTTCACTCCTTTCTAATAACAATACTAATGAGTCACATTGTGCCATCAGAGCAAGCTTCAGGTCTCTCGCCTCAGAAGAGAGCAGCTCGTTTAGCTGCTTTCAGTTGTTACAGTTGTGGAGAAAAGCAATCACCCCACTGCAATCCCATCTCTATCGCATCTATCTGGCACTGCTGCGGCTGAAACAGCTCAAAACATTAACAATGCTACTGTTTCGAGGTTGATAAAAAGCGGGCTCAATTGTCCCTCATTATCGACAGTTATTCATTAGACTGGTGGATTATTATTGCCGTAAAGTTTGGCCTGCTTTGCAGCCTATTGTGGCCCTGAACCACCTGCTTAGACAGGAAAGGTCTGAGCAATCACAGCTCACTCCACAATAATACTAATTAAAAACAATAAGTAAATGAAATACAATACTACTGATTTAAACAAATATCTGTGAGTCACTGTACAGAGAAAAAAACAACAGGTATACTGAACTCAATTTGTGACAATTTTCAATTTTCTGCTCTCAAAAACAAATTTGTAGTATATAATAATAATAAAAATAATTTCTGCCTACCAAAAATATATATAGTACCATACACCCATAGAAAATAAAACCACATAAAATAAAAAAGGTAATAATAATAATAGTAATGATAATAATGATGATGATGATGATGGTGGTGATTATTATTTCTGCCTTCCAAAAATAATTAGTACCATGCACCCATAGAAAGAAAACAAATAAAAAACTAATAATTATTAATAATAATAATAATAATAATAATAATAATATTTTAATATATAATAATAATTAATAGATATTAATAATTTCTGCCTTCCAAAAATAATTAGTAGCATAGACCAATAAAAGAAAACAACAGATATTTTAATAATAATAATAATGAATATATAATAATAATAATTTCTGCCTTCCAAAAATAACTAGTAGCATACACCCATAAAAGAAAACAACAAAGATATTTTAATAATAACAATAACAACAACAACAATTTCTGCCTTCCAAAAATAATTAGTACCATACAAACAACAAATTAGATAGTTTTAACAACAACAACAACAACAATTATTATTATTTATTATTACTATTGTTGTTGTTGTAGTAATTGTTATTATTATTGGTATATTATGCCTTCCAAAAATAAGTAGTATCATAAACCAACAGAAAAAAACACAAATGAGAAATTTAAAAATAATTAAACGCTTTTGCCCTCTGATACATAATAGTGTATGTGACATCCTGCTCATTAATAAAAAAAAAATATATACATATAATTATTATTATTATTACTATTATTTGTACCATACACCCTAAAAGAAAACAAAAAAGATATTTTAATAATTATAATAATATAATTATCATTACTACCTATTATTAATAGTATTATTATTTTAATAATATATAATAATTTCTGCCTTCCAAAAATAATTAGTAACATACACCAATAAAGAAAACAACAAGAGATATTTTAATAACAACAATAATAATAATAATTATTATTATTATTATCCAAGTAAGTAATCTCAATTTTGTCTTGAATTTGTCCTCTTTAAATATCTCAACAATGTTTATATTATTAAAATACTTAAATTAAGTCTGCAACAGAGATTATCGAGAGATTACAGGACAAGTTTATAAACTAAAGTCTAAATTATCCAAGACCTATAAAACATTAATCTGATCTCAGATATTTCACTCGCTATGCTGTAAGTAATTCTCTGATAGCTAATGTTCAAAGACATGAACATATGCAGATGCAGATTCTAATACCAAGCCTCCACAGTGCTATTTTAACTATGATAGTGGAGCATTTCTAAATGTGGTATTTCCTGCCTCATGTGTCTGAACTCCCACAGTCTCCCACAAAACCTTTATTTTCAATTGGCCTCGCAGAGGGTTGAAATAACTGAAGCAGAAGGCAGGGCACCCACAGAACTCGCTGGGTGAAAAACGGATTCCCGCGCTGCCTCTGGTGATAGAGCTGCTGCTAATGTGTCACCCAGGCAAATTGCACTGGTTTTGTCCTCCCATTTATATTCTCATAACCCTACTGAATCTTTCCAATGGCTCATTACTGCTCTTTAAAATGAGGAAAAGAGCTACTCCTCAATCCAGTAACAAGAGCCGAAGCTTATTACACAAATGTGCAGTGAATTGAGAGACCGTCTTATCCCTCTCCCCACGGAGGAGAAAGTTCGAGGCTAATCTAAAATAGAGACACATCATTACACTTGAGCAAACCAAAGACGATAATCCCGCTTGTTGTTTACAGGGCCATCTAATTAAATTGCCACGCTTTTGCCCTCTGATACATAATAGTGTATGTGACATCCTGCTCATCAGGTAATACATGTTGAATGGTTTTAATGAAATGGTGCAACAAAAGTGCTTCGATTAGGATGAACATTCAAGACTCTAGCGAGCTGCCGTGCTGCCTGCATAGGGAGCATCCTAACTGAAAGAGAACTTCAAATAGTTCTAACACGGCTAACTAGGTTTCACAAGTACAGCAACATTTGTTTTGTTTTCTCCTCGACTCTGAATAAATGATGCTTTTAAGCGTGTGGAAACTCTGGTGCAAATTAAACTTCTGATGATCCTCTACGCCTCCTGTGAAGACCTCCAGCTAATGGAACATATGGTGTGTGATCATCACCTTTCATGCACTACCTGTACTGAGCCGAATTCATCCTTCCCCTTTTCCCACTTGAGTCGCACTTTTCTTCTTATCCTCACCGTTCCTTCGCATGCTAACAGCCTTGGACTCCCTGCATGGCCTGCACATGTCTCTGTTTACCGTCTCATCCTCTACCTTGTAAACTTGGGAAGGTGAAGAACTGTTCTTTTTTTTTATGCTGCTTCGGAAAAATCGGCATGTATTCTACAAAAAAAAAAAATACATTATCAAATTAATAAATGCAAAACAATTAACTATTATTGATCAAATAAATATATTATTCATAATAAATAAAGTAATACAAAAATATACTGTATTTAAATCTAAATAAAAATACTGAAAATAATGATTTACATATAAGGTCAATGCAGATACATAAGCTCGTATTTTTTAAGAGTAATATAATACCCCTTGGACATTACTGATGTCCCAGTGCAAGCTGATAACGCAGGAAGTGATACCTGTAGATGTCTTTAAAATAGGTCTTCTGTTATTTATACCAGTGGTTCTCAACTGGTGGATTGTGGCCCAAAAATGGGGGCTGTTCTGATAGGGGAAGAACGGTGCTAAATGCTACTAATAAAATGCAACTAATCATATAATTGTCTATAAAAAGACAAGAAATTACATGAAATAATAAGGGGGTTTTAATTTTGTATTGCTGACATTTCAAGGTTAAATGTTGAAACAAAGTTTAATTAATATGAAACTAGCCAAATTGAGAAATGCCAAAATTCTCACACACAAAAAAAATAGAATATATAAGCAATATCACACGAGTAGACTTGAGATTTAGCTGTATATCAGCACGGTTGTGATTCGCCATAGGCGCGAGGCTGCAGGTAATCACAGAATGCCGATATACAGCCATATCTCAAGTCTACGAGTGTGATATTGCGTTTAAAACTAACTTTTTGCCACACCTGCCAATGGCTGGTGACGTGAGAAAATTCACCAGCCAAAAAAATGTTTTACTGGCCATGAAACTTTTTGTAAAAACAGGCAGCTACTTTAATTATATGCATTTATGGTGTAATTACTACATTTTCAAGTCAGTCCATGTTCATATTTAGTGCAAACAATGAGCTGTCACTTTAATTCAGAGGGTCCAACACAGCAAAAGTGGCCTGCATACTATGCATTCCATACTATCCATGATAGTAGTAATTTTCAATACTATTTAGGGCAGATAGGGTGGATAGTAGGGGTGGGACGATACAGGTAACTCACGATTCAATTCTGTGACGATATGTGGCCCACAATATCGATAATATCACGATTCGCGACATCTACGATATTCAATATATTGGAAGAAATTTCATCAACGATATATCACGATATATGTGACTGAAAAAGAAAAAATACCCATAATAAGGGAATCTTAAGCATTTATTAATGCCAACATTTTCAACACTGTGCAAAGAAATATGCATTTGCATAATAACTCACTGCCTCCTGGTCTTAAATGTAAACGCTGTACAGCTAGACAGATAAAAGTGCCTGAACATTAAAAAAACAACATGAACATTAACTAACATGTGTAAACCGTGATACTGAAACGTCAGTAGTAAGTTACTGTAAAGTGCTTTATGTTAACCTGGACAGTGGTCACATCAATGCATATTCTTGAGGAACACTAACGCCTGTTTCACACATACTCCGTCTGCAGTGCGTATGCAGTCCGTGTGCGATGCAGAAGCAGCACGGACTCGTTTTGCTTTCACACAGAACACGTTTTATAAACAACGTATTATTCAATGCACTTGAATGCACTTGCACACCGCTTCTGGGACGTACTGCCGGACAGCAACCGCGTGCAGTGTGAACGCTCTAATCCGTTAACATGGGTGCGGAAAAAAATACTCAACGCATACGCACTGCAGACGGAGTATGTGTGAAACAGGCGTAACTGATCAGCATGCTCAACTAGCGGGTGCGTCTTTGTTTGGTTTTCGTTATTTTCCGCCATTTTTCTCACTTCTCTTTTTCTGCGCTTCTTCTCTGTTGTTGTTGGATAACTTGTGTTCTTCACTGGCCGCTGCTTCTGCCACTTTAGCCCTATTTACTCGAACAGCGCCCCCCGCAAACAGAATAGTAGATATTGGGTAGTGACAGTGACACTGACGACGGGTAAATTAATCATTTTGTGTTGTAATAAAATATCGATATTGGCCGTTAGTGTATCGATTATTTATTGCGACAGAGAGCACAACAATATATTGCAATATCGATTTTTTTTCCCACCCCTAGTGGATAGTATGCACATTGGGACGCAGAGATAGACTCGGTGCGGAAACGATCACTGTATTGCAGACGCACCGCTCCTGAAACGCACTGCCGGTGTTGTGCCGAAATCTGTGACCTATCGAAAACTGTGACCAGGGGTCGCTGTTTAGCAAATATTGGCGCGGGAGCGCGCACGTTAGATCAGACGCTGAAACGGAATGATCATCGTCGCAGTGATGCTATAAAAGAAGTTTCATGTTTTAAAGAAAAACGACTATTGGACAAGCTAGATATTGTGGCATTGAAATGCTTGCATAGAGAAGACATTAATCATTAATGCTGTGCTGTTGTTGTCTGTGTTACTACTATGAATGGTTTTGGTTTAAATAACATTCTCATTGTATAATGGATAGGCTCATATTTACAGTAACATATTGGAATGTTCAATAAAGTGACTCGTGTGATGTGTGACCATCTCCCCTTTTTTATTTTAAAAAGCATATGGATCAGATATTGAGAAATCTATAGATACAATAGGGCCACAGAATCTGACAGGTCAAATTCATAGCTACCGAAATATGTGACATCTTTTTATTTCATAATATTCAATAAAGTGACTCATGTGATGTGTGACCATCTCCCCTTTCTGTTTTATAAAGCATATTAATTAGATATTGAGAAATCTGTAGATACAGTAGAGTCACAGAATCTGACAGGTCAAATTCATAGCTACCGAAATATGCGACTCTTCTTTATTTCATAATAACTGTGTTAATAAGCCATGCGACTTACACAAATTTTATGCTAGTGTATTATCACTGATACACAATAGAGTAAAATCAGTACTTTAACTAAATTTCTCTACCTAGAATTTGTTTTTAAAGATTCAATGTAAAACATGTTGCAGATGGTTTCAGGACTGTGTTGAGACTAAGGAGTTCCTTTGCCTAGCATGCATTTAACCCTTCCATATTAATCATCCTCTTAATTCTTTTAGACTCTTTTCTTAGTTCTAACAATTGTACATAGTTCATCAAGATTACATTTATTTATCATTAAAATATTTAGTATTGCTTTGTTTTGGAGTGTGCATTTATTATATTATATATAAAGACATTCGAACTTTAACTTTAAAAAAAAAAATCTTGTGAAATTAAAATACCAAGGTAGTGGCTATTCTTCCTGGGGTCCATCAAACACAAAACAAAATTACATTAATCCATAACAACAAAGACCAATACAAAAACATAAAAACCCAAGATTCATACATAACATCAAGATCAACAATCCACTTATTACTGTGACATTAAATATTTTTTCAACGATTTTTTAAACCTCATTTTACTTGTTAAAAACATGTAATGTCCGATGGCAATTCATTTAATGTTTTCATTCCTCTATACATTACAGTCCATTACTTTGCATTAGTTTTCGAAACAGGAAGCAAAAAAAAAAAAAAAAATCATGCATGCCTGGTGTTAAAATTATGACTAGCACTACTATACAAAAGTTGACTGTACAAATTACACTTGGAACTCTTGATACAGAGATATTTCTTATAAAACACAACAGAGAAACAATTGCCCTATCCTTCACCAATATCCAACCTAGAGTTGTGTGCATTTTCATAATATTAACCCTTCTATTGCAGTGCAAAATTAGTCGTGCAGCTCTATTCTGGACTAACTGTAATTTTTCTAAGATTTTACTTGATGCATATTGTATCATTTCGGATAGATTTCTCAATATATGATCAATATGCTTTATAAAACAGAAAGAGAAGATGGTCACATCACATGAGTCACTTTACTGAATATTATAGTCAGTTATTATGAAATTAAGAAGAGTCACATATTTCGGTAGCTATGATTTGACCTGTCAGATTCTGTGACTCTGTACCTACAGATTTCTCAATATTTAATTAATATGCTTTATAAAACAGAAAGGGGAGATGGTCACACATCACATGAGTCACTTTATTGAACATTATGAAATAAAAAGAGGTCACATATTTTGGTAGTTATGCATATATTGGGTAATTGTATTTAATAGTAATAAGAATAAATATGAGCCTATCCATTATACAATGTTATTTAAACCAAAACCATTCATAGTAGTAACACAGACAACAACAGCACAGCATTAATGATTAATGTCTTCTCTGTGCAAGCATTTCGATGCCACAATATCTAGCTTGTCCAATAGTCGTTTTTCTTTAAAGGTGCCATAGAATGGAAAACTGTATTTACCTTGGCATAGTTAAATAATAACAGTTCAGTACATGGACATGACATACCATGAGTCTCAAACACCATCGTTTCCTCCTTCTTATATAAATCTAGTATTTGCAAAAGACCACCGAAAAATAGGTAAATTCCAACATAACAGACTGTTACGCAACATCCCCGAGATCGTTAATAGTTACGCCTCCAACATTTGCATTGCCCAATCATCAGTAACGTCAGCACATCAGTTAAACAAGGCAAGCCACTGAAGGGACGCGGTTAGCTTAATGCTAGCGCTAGCCTGTTACATTGCAATACATAGGATTTCACTTACCACATAAACAGAGAGATGACTGCGCTGATGATGGTGAATGATGGAGAAATAACTGCGTTGATGATGGCGAATGATTTACAGATCTTGAGAATCACTGAGGAGCAGCTCAACTTGTGTGGTAAGAAGCACTCCCTCTGCATTATAACTTTACACAGAGCACATGCGATCACAGTAATCACACTAAAATATCCGCGATTCAAAACGACAGATTCAACAAACCGCATATTAAAAGCGGCTAGAGCTCCTAATTAAAAATATATTTTTAACCATGTGCTAGCTATTGAGTTCTGAGAAACAGCCAATCGGAGCAGAGCTCATTATATTCATTAAGCTTCTAAATAACAGAGCATTTCATTCTAGGGGCAAATCCTAGGGTTGTAAATGGACCTGTAAAACCATTTCTGGAGATTTTTTGCCCTTTCCTATGCAATATACCTTCTATGTAGATATCAGAGAACAATTTAAAATATTCTCTCAATGCATTCTATGGCACCTTTAAAACATGAAACTTCTTTTATAGCATCACTGTGACGATGATCATTCCGTTTCAGCGTCTGATCTAACGTGTGCGTGCTCCCGCGCCAACATTTGCTGAACAGCGACCCCTGGTCACAGTTTTCGGCACAACACCGGACCGCAACCGTGTGCAACGTGAACGCTCAAATCCAGGGCCGGCCCGTGGCATAGGCAGTATAGGCAAATGCTAAGGGCGCCGTACATCCAGGGGGCGCCAGAAATGGAGGAAGAAAAAAAGTGTAACTTCCACCATTCTTAAAACTAGTTGGAATGATGACTTCAGAAAAGAATAAGCCCACATTAATTTAACTGCATAGTAAAGCCTACTAAGTAGTAGTAGTAGTAGTAGTAGTAGTAGTAGTAATATAGCCTACTTGCCTAAGACGCCCCCCCCCCCTCCGAATAATCAGACTTTACCTGCTACACGGTGGTCGTTTTTTGATGGGTCAACAAGCTCAACATGTCAAAACGTCCCAAACTGTCTGGTGCCCAGGGGAGGAAAAAAAGAAAAGAAGAGGAGGAAAAATGCGACAAAGACAGAGGTAATGTTACGGTAAAGATGATGTCAACAAGGTTATTTTCGTAAACGAAAACTAAAACTAAGACGAAAACTATTGGTCAGAAAACATTTTCGTAAACTGACATAAAATAAAAACGTCAAAATAAATGAAAAACTAGAACGAAACGAAACTAACAACTTTTATTGAAAAACTAACTGAAATAAAATAATAATTATCCAAAATAAAAGTTTTCGTAATCATTATGTTCTCATCCCATGGCAGAAAAATAAAGACAGCGACCTGAACAGCACCTGCATTAAATCTAGGCTACTGCATCAGTTTTAGGCAAAATTATTTATTTTTTTTTTGTAACACAAGCGATCAAACCAATATACTACACCTGATTAATCTTTAAAGGATAAAGATTTAAACACCCAAGCAATCTCATTTCTAAATGAGATTCCTCATGTCTATTAAAAGTCTTACCGGAACATTCAAATCTGTATTTGCACTGCTGCTGACAGAGACTAGTCATCATGTTTATGTAAAAAACAGCTTCACAAACAGTCTTTTCAAATACAGTCATTCATATTATCACAGCAATCAGGCATGTGATTGGCTAAGGACAAAAAAGCAGGAAAATATACTAAGACAACCCCCCCCCCCCCCCCCCACGCCGATCAAATTGTTTTTAAAACAATAAACTCCTTTTAAAATCAATATTTTGTGTCAAATAATTGATTTATTTTGTAGGTAGCCATGTAATAAGCGGGATAATGTAGAGTTTGTCTTACATGTGCTTCATGAGGCACACACGCGGTCTCTTGCTCTCTCTCTCTCCCTCTGTCATGCACGCGCTACGCGGTCTCACACTCACTCCCTCGCTCTAGATTCCGGGAGAAACTATTTGCGGCCATCAGATTCAGTGAGACTATTTTTTGGTGCCCCCTCAGCACTTGGTACCCTACGCACAGTGCGTGATGCGCGTGGTGGGAGCGGCAGCGCTGAATGAACCTTATTGAAAAGTGTTAACTTACCATCTTATCAGTTAACGGTTAATAATCGGATAATGATTTGCGGTTGTCGGTTGGGAAAATTAACCGAAATGAGCATTCCTAATAGCTAGCAAATACAAGTAAGTTAATGTTAATGCAGCTTAAACATCCTGCCATAGTGGAAAAATCACTCAAAATCGATCATCTAATCAATCGACAACAAAGTCAAATTAGTAACGTACAGGTTATATATAGACACAAGCAATAATACATACCCAGATCATCCGATCCGGCGATGTTCTTAGGTGCGTTCGACTTCATGCAGCGCTGCGCAGACCGATCGGTGGCTGACTTGAAGTAGTACATACCGGTTAGAAATTTTGTCCGACCTGAACCGGCGTCGACGCCACGTGACGTTCACGTGTAGCATCAAAGTAACGCGAGAGCGTTTCGAGAACAGCCGGCTTGCTCAGCCAGCGCAGCGTTTCAGGAGCGACTGCACCAGGCTGTGATGACGTCACAGCTTCTCATGATTGGCCACATTCACCACATGACGATGATCACGCGTATTTCGTGCTTCAATCCATATAATTGCATAACAAATCAATTTGCATGCCATTTCGTAAATAGTTTATGACTGATCTTTTTTTCCCTTAAATTCTTTATATTGGATTTGTGTTTATTATTGTATTTTTTTCATACAGACCACTTATAGTATTCAGCTGCATTAAAGTAGGCAAACGCCACGTGATCTGCCATGTTTGAGGAAGCAATGAGATCCCCAACGTGTCCGACTTGACGGCTCCGTTTTCAGCTCCTCCCCGACTGCTTTCGGCTAATCTCGCCGATCGGTCTGCGCAGCGCAGCATGAGCTCGAACACACCTCTTGTCACGATACCACTGTAGCGCAAGAGCGACTGAGGTAACTTACACTGCGCAGCAGGGAGCTTGATTGACAGGTGATCTGACCAATCATACTTTGCCATCCGCCATTTGCGAACGGTCGCAAATACGTGACATAGGTCACATTTTCAGGTCGAAAAATCCGGAATTCCGGATTAATCCGGAAAAATCACATCCCTGAGCAATAGTCTGATTAAAGGTCATAGTTTGGATATAAACATTTATGTCTATGGTAGAGCAATCTCATCAAAATAGTAGCGTTTGTGTCGATTGCATTGTTTGGCCACTAGGTGGAAACAAGTAACTGTTAAAAAAATTATTTGTCATTGAATAGATTGATTCAAAAACTCAGATTCATCCAGTAATGTTTTTGTGAGCAAGCCAATTATTCATTCAAACCACTTTTTCATAAATTTAATATTATAAATTGGTGTATTAAATATATTCTATTTTAAATACAAATATTATGTATTAAATGATTAATAATTCATTTAAATGAATTAAACACTTTTAAATAGACTGCAGCAATTAGAGATGATGGGCTCAAACGTCACCCGAATCCGCAGCTTCAAATAAATTATCCGCCCGCTACCCGCGCATCCACGCATCACTAGCAGCAATTGATATTTTGTCTCACATTATTTTGCTTAGTTTAGAATTGCGAGGAAATCGTGATCTCTGTTTGATCTCCAAAAAACTAAAACTAAAACTGAAACTAAACTATATAAAAACTAAATAGAAATGTGTTCACAAAATAGAAACTAAATTAAAACTAACAAAATGGTTACTGCGATGCAACGGGGCGCCACCTGAAATCTTGCCTAGGGCCAGGGGCGGACTGGGACAAAATTTCAGGCCGGAAAATCTCACACTCATCCAGGCCATCAAAAAACCCACAACAAATTCTGAAACCATGGACAATATTTTTTTTTGTAAAGCCATTATTATTATCACATAAAAAGTATAATCCATTGGCTGGTGCCACGCAAAATAATTAAAGATTATCTCTTGAACTTCCATTTACCTTTTTATAAAAATGTAAGTATTACATTAGGACCATGTGCTATTGTTTTATCTTGCCCAAATGTCAAAACTGTTGGCCTACAATAATCTTGAATATATCTTTAGTAAAATCCTAATACTGTTTTTTTTTTTTTTTTTTTTTTTTTTTTTTTTTTTTGCATTATCATGGGTCATGTTTTGTCCTTAGGAAAATTAATCATGGTTTAATTAGGCCTATGGTGAAAGTATAGTAGTAACTGTTTTTTTTTTTTGTTTGTTTGTTTGGCATTTTGATTACAATTTGTATAACCAGAGTGTTACTACAAATACCATAAAGTGTAGCAAAACCTTTTTTAATTTGTGGTTACCATAGTTTAACTATAGTAACAATGGTTTTTGGTTTTTAGTGAAAATAGGTTAATTTTTGTAAGGGTTGTATTGGTGTTAGCCTTAGCTCCCTCTAAACGTGTTATAAAACAATGTGAATATTTGTCTGCTAAATTCCTACTCTTTACAAAATTATGCCATTTTGTTAATTTTGCAGCAAACTGGCTGCTATTGATAATATTTGCAAGCAGTTTAATGCTTAACTAAGAAAACAAAACTACAATAGTCTATTTACAGATGTATCTGACCTGTAAATGAAGTACTGAACAGGACAGTTTCGACTCTGCTCCACCTGGGCACTCCATTCTCGAGTCTTGCATTCTTTTGGCGGACGCGCGGATGGGCGGAGTGTGCGCGTGGCGAATTGCGTTGTCGGTCAAGACAAACCGGATTACGATTTATTAGAGTATTATTATTGAATGGCGAATTTGGAAATAATCACTTTAGTACATTCGGCAGGCAACAGAAACAACAACAACAATATATATGTGAAAATATAAATTTAAAAAATGGCAGCGGGCCAAATTGGCTGCCAGGCCACCGGGAATACGCCTTATTCAGCCAGCCGCCATTTTGAATCGAAAACGAGGCTGTGAGGGATAGCAGTCCAGCAGCGCCCACTGTGGCGTATTGTTGCGTACCGGGATGTAGATTGTATAACCGTAAAATAATACGTCATTTCACATTTTTCCACAGGACAAAGAACTCCAGAAAACGTGGATTGTTCGACAGGACATATAACCTAACTTTCAGGTAACAATATTGCATTTATTTAAGAAAATGACTGTGGAAAGACTGCTAATTTCTAATGTGAGCATGTTTATCTTCCTTTAAACGCTTATACAGAGTTTTTCAAATGATGTTATATAGATTAAAATGCTTAATGGTTTGTGTTAAGAGTCTGCAGCTAGGTCATAAGCGTCTTCCCGACCTTTATTATGAAATTACGATAAACATGACGTTTTCCTTGTCTAAAGCAAAACAGAAACAAAAAATAATGTTCTGAATATCATTTTGCGATTTTAAAAGGGGTTGACCCCAAACTCTACACGGCAAACTAATAAATAAATGTTATCTTTTGATCGCTTTGCATAAAAATAAACTTTCTACCCACTGTTTTTTGTATGACTTAACATGTTGTCTGAAAGAGGCTTACGATCTAACTGCAGGCTCTTAACACAAACTATTAAGCATGTTAATTTTTAAAACGTCATTTAAAAATAATATCTTTTTCATTTACGATCGCAAGGTTTTCTTTTCGTGAGGTCTTTGAGTTCAGGTAAACACAGACGGAGCTGAACCCTCCTTAAGCTTCCTAATTCCAGTCAGTGTTTTTGAAAAACAATCCTGAGTAAAACGTTGAGCACACTCTTGTGTTCTTTGTAATCTATACAAAATGTAGATATTTAGTTTAGTTGTTGTAGTAAAACATAACATTTTAGCTCTGCGTAAACTTTTAAAGGAAGATAAACATGCTCACATTATAAATTAGCAATTAGCCAACCGGCTAGTTTCCACAGTCATTTTCTTAAATAAATACAATGTTGTTACCTGAAAGTTAGGTCCTATGTCCTGTCGAACTTTAATAATACACATTTTCTGAAGTTCTTTGTCCTGTGGAAATTAGTGAAATTATATTTTCTCTTTATTTTTATGACTAAACAATCTACGTCCCGGTACGCAACAATATGTCACAGTGGGCGCTGCTGGACTGCTATCCCTCACAGCCTCGTTTTCGATTCAAAATGGCGGCGGGCTGAATAAGGCGTATTGTCCCGGTTCTCCCGATGGCCAGTCCGCCCCTGCCTAGGGCGCCAAATTGGTTAGGGCCGGGCCTGCTCAAATCCGTTAACGTGAGCGCGGAAAAAATACGCTCCGCAAACGAAGTATGTGTGAAACAGGCGTAAATGATCAAATACAAGCCAGTCTCTCTTTTATCCATCATCAGTGAAACACCCTCTTGCTAAAACACCGAGAACTGTCATGACTTTCTGAAGTTTGCGGTTCGTTCCGGCGTAAGCCCAGGTAACGTTATGTGTTGCCACGTTCACATTTTATGTAGAATAAAGATGGGAAACGTTAATCCGCCAAAATAAAGCAGCGCCAGCAATATTTTCTCAGGTAAAAGTTATAGAAACGTATCTAAGGACAAGCTGGCCATCCCACTGTTCTGACCTTATATCAGCCCCTATGTATCCCATTATTTGATTCGCTCTTGTTGCTTATGACAACAGCTAACCAGTCACGATGATCTCATCTTCGGAAAAGATTAACGTTACTTCAGAAAAAGCTAATCTTTTTAAAACTGGCTGTTGTTCTTATTACAGTGCATTTGGCCACTAGCACGGTTACATACACTAGCCAACGCCGATTTTTACTCGCATTTGGCGCTGGGCGAGTGTTAATTTTAGACCCTGTGTATGAGTATTATGAGAGAGAGAGATGGATTGAGCGAGTAATTAACGTACCTGCATCTGATAGAGCATTCACTATTCATATTCAAGAAGATATGACATTAGTTTGAATATGTGCTGAAGAAAGCGTTAATATCGTTTCCTCTTACTCGCTGTCACGCTGTTGTTGAAGCTAAAAATAACTTCCGCCTAATAACTTTTCAGTTTAAAAGTCCCAAAGTCATTTTTATTGCTCACTCATAAAAACAGTCTCTTGACGCCATCTAAAGGCGGAACAATGTAACTAAAATCACGCACTTTTCAATTCAATACTCAGTCAATACTAAACACTTTTATTACATACATTATTTAAAATATAATTTATATATATCTTTATTTATTAAGTAATAATATTGGGACAAATAACAGATTAATGAGACCAAAGACTACCGTTAGATTTACTCAAAACGAATTACATGTCATGTGTAACCACTACAGAGACATCAGAGCCAGCGGTAAATTCCAGAAGATCTGGCCGTGTTGAGACCACTCTCGAGCGGATTGATGAGTGCAGAACACCCGCTGACGATATGGATCTTACACGTCCGAAAACGACAAAGCTAGTTTTTTAAATAGACGTTATCTTTATTAACAAACTGAATATTTGACTATAAACACGTACATTCATACAATCAGATTTGAAAACAGGAACGCCCTTCACAATTTTGTATCACTCCGCTTGTTCTAGCCGGGTCTGTTTTTTTTTTTGGGAGTGTCATGGCGGACACCCAAATCCTGTATCATTTTATAAATATTAAAATTTTTGCGTCACAAAATGTAGTTTTAAGAGGTTTCCAGACGAGAATGTAAGTGTTTATATGCAGTTTTTCCCTCCCAAAATTGGACTTTATACCTTGCAATTGTATGTTTATATCTCACAATTCTGAGAAAAAAAGTCAGAATTACAAGAAAAAAGTCAGAAACTCGCATTTGTGAGAAAAATTAAGAACTGTGAGTTTTTATCTTGCAATTCTGACTTTATTTCTTGCAATTTTGAGTTTATATCTCACAATCAGAATTGCGAGAAAAAGTTGCAATAACCTTTTCTTATTTTTTATTCAGCTGCAGAAATGGGCTTCCATACTGTCTGCTGAGAATATGAAAATTGGGACAATTTGTAATTTACGCTTTTAAAAATTGTTTCATGGTAACATTTTAAATGCCTTGGTATCATTTTAGATGCAATTATTCAATTCTATTAAATATTTAAATAGAAAAAGTAAATACTAGTAAATTACCATACATATACTCTTAAAAATAAATGCTTTAAAAGTTCTTCGCAGCGATGCCATAGAAGAATGATTTTTGGTTCCACAAAGGACCATTCAGTCAAAGGTTCTTTAAAGAACCATCTCTTTCTTGTCTTTTTATAATCTGAAGAACCTGCTTTTGCCACAAAGAACCTTTTGCTGAACAGAAAGGTTCTTTAGATGTTGAAGGTTCTTTATAAAACCATTTAGACAAAAAAAGTTCTTATACGGCATTGTGAAGCACCTTTCATTTTAAGAGTGTACATATAAAAAATAAATCCCTATGTTCAATTTTAAGCAGATTTTGGTTTAATTCTATATATAATTATTAATTCTGTTCTTGTGCTGGTTGCTGCCACTGGATGCCCAATCGTTGCTGGAACAAAATCAGTTCCGAACCATCGATTTACATCATGTTCTGTTGAGCAAATGTCACATTTCAAGCAGAAGGAGAAACATCTTGAAAACTGGGATTGACATGTGGAAAATAAGTGGAAAAAAACAAACGATAGATCTGTGCATGAATCTAAAAATACCAACACCTCTCTCATTAGTTTAGATGAGAATTTGTAACGAGGATTCATAATTTCATCTGGAATCAAAGCATCACTCAAATGTGTTCACTCAAGTCTGTGCTCTCATGTTTGTCTGAACAAATCCTCTGTGCAAAGACGTCTTGGGAGTCATCTCACTGTTTCTTTGTTTTTGTACTCACAATTGTTTTCATTGTTATTCTGGGAAAAAACCAAAGAGGTTTTGTTGGTATAACAAGGACAATAGTGCTCCATTTAACAGCATCAACATTGCCCTGACCTTGCTCGTTCTGAAACATTTCTCTTTCAGGAATCAGGTGATGTTACCCACATAACACTGCTCTATAAAACACATATGCATGATATGCAATAGTGAAACTGTTCATTTTGAGTTAGGCTGCACAATCGTGATTCTCTGGGATTTCAAATAAAGTAAATACAGTTTTTTAATGATCATTAGAGGACATTGGCAAAGCCTTGATAGACCAAAAACTGGAGATAATATTCAGCGAGAATACAGGGCCAACTTGGCTGCAAGTGAGTGCATTTCAACAGCCCCATTCTAGCCAGCTTCAGACTACACACCACCTGTGTATGTCTGTCCTTTTGATGCTAGCTGAGAGAGACAAAACAGGTATTTTGTGAACTCATCCATTACAGATCTCACTACCCTGTGACCTTGAAACAAGCTAATGTGCTAAACCTATCACAAATATGCAAATAGCAAAAAACAGGGACCTATTCGCTCGTCTCATATTAGCCGGCTTACCTTGCAGACTTTTTGATATTGATTTAAAAGACACTTCAGTTGAGTACAGAATTATGTAAAAACATTTTGTGCACTGTTTTCCCAAGCATATGCCTGAGAGATAAAATAAGACTGATTTATTATATCACAAAAACACTTTGAAGAGGTTGAAACTGCAGCTGAATATCATATTTACATTTACATTTATTCATTTACATTTACATTTATTCATTTATCCAAAGCGACTTACAATTGGGGAATACAACAAGTGATTCATCCTAAGGAGGCAGATCGACATAGGAAGTGCTCAAAAATACCATATATCAGGCGCTGTTAGATGAGTACGGGCTAGAAAGGGAAGATCAGGAAAGAGAGGAGATTTTTTTTTTTTTTTATGAATATCATATTTAGTCACATCCATTTGCTTTTCACCAAAAACTATGCTGATAGATATATCATTTCTACTGAGTTTTCATAAAAACCTACAGTACATGCTATCAAAATCATTTTTCTCTTCAGATGTGGTACTAATGTACCCTGAAATGACTCTATATCAACATATACAAACAAGACAGTTTGCTGCCAACTTATCACACTAGGCTTAAAAGGAATATGTCAGCCAAAAAATAAAAATTTGCTAAAACATTTATTCACCCTCAGGCCATCCAAGTTTGTTTCTTTGTTAGAACAGATTTGGAGAAATTTAGCTATACATCATTTGTAAGTAATTAACATGACTGCATGTTTGTATGAAACAAATCCATCAGTAAGGTGTTTTATCTTTAAATTGTCGCTCTTTCAGACTGTTTTTGATTGTAAACAGCACTTGATCTGTGCACATTTCTCTCTTGATTCAGACGAGACGACTTCTTCACTGGAGAAAGCAATATTATGGAGAAAGGACACGTAATTTAATGAGAAGCAGCGGTTTGAGTTAAAAAATGGCCTAATTTTTTGAGAAGATGTTAATTGATTGACTGGAGTCATATGGATTACTTGTGTTGTTATCAGCTGTTTGAACTTTAATTCTGACGGCACCCATTCACTGCAGAGGATCCATTGGGGAGCATGTGATGCTTAATTTCTCCAAATCTGTTTATGTGATGAAGATACAAACTCATCTGGATGGCCTGAGGCAGAGTAAATTTTCAGCTAATTTTCATTTTGGACAAACTATTCGTTTAACTAGCAAAATTAGCATTTTTTGGGCACTAACGAGCATTAACCGGTGGCCTAAGCAGTTTTGTCCTTCTAAATGCAAGTACATAAAATGTTTCCTCCTTACACTATAATGACCTTCATTTGTCTTCTGCATGTAGTGGTTTTATAAGAATAATGCTTTGTGTACCTCAGAGAAGGAGCTCAAAGGAAAACCTCAGGTTTCGAATTGCGCTGGACGCTCACGCGTCGCATGTCTCCTCTCACGTTGCATCTGATCGATGCATCCGATCGATAACGCGGAAGACGATGAGGCCATTTACAGAGACACATACCTCCAGCTGCAGTCATCAACCACATAAATAGATGTAGCGCTGATACGCTACAGGACGGCAAATGCGAAATCTAATGGCACGCTGTCCCATTCGAGAAATGCTAATGAGTGACCTAAAACCGGAACGGGAGCAAGCGTGAAGTATGTTAGGACACTTAAAAACAAGCACGCAGATGTCAAGCGAGATATGTGAGAACGATACCGTAGGCGCTCTTTGAATTTTTAGCAGAGTCGACGCAATAACAAGCTTCAGAGTTTAAGAGGAATAGAGCCACACTTGATGACGGAAATAGACAGAGCGCTACAGTTTGTGTAGGCAGACTTTAGCTGAGCGTGGCAAGATTTAACAAAGCTGAGATAAAGCATTACAGTAAAGGCACACCAAGACCCCATCTGTTCAGAAAGCTCTCAGATCCATTCTCAAGAACGCTATGCTGAAATTGTACACCACTCAGCATGCAACTATGGGGTGTAAGGGAAAAGAAGCCTGCTGCAAACAATTCAATATCTTAAGTGCACTTTTGAGTGCCACAACACCCACTCCCGCATGCTTATGTTGTGCCATGCAGATGCGGAGCGTTGAACTGCACGATACAGCAAGGACGGCCAATGATTGATTTATTAAAACTGGGATGAAGACTTTATAATTAATTGAATTGCAGGTTAAGGGAACTGAACAGGTGAGCCAAACTCCAATTTGTGCTTTGTGTGTCTAATCAGAAAAAATAAGCACCTTACCTTGGTCTATTTGTTCAGTTATTTAAGCTTTCAGTAATTAGTGTCAGGACAAAGCAGTAAAGGTTAATGAGCATTTGATAAGGCGCCATTTTATTACCAAAACACTTTTTCCCACTGAAACGTGGGAAATCTGACACTTTTTCTGACTCCGCAGATGGTCTGAGAAATGTGATAAAAACTGCGTTACTGGTTTTTGGCGCATATCTGATTTGCGTACCCCAAACCGAGATGGATTTGGCTACAAGCGATGTTAATTGTTTTTGGGCCGCGAATATGAAGGCGATCGACTGCACTGTAAATCATGACAAAGGTCTGGGTATTGACACTTGATTTAGTGAGGAGAAAACAAAGCCTCTGCTCTATTTTTCCGTTGCTCTCTGGGCTGCATGTCTTAAATCAATATCCATCAACGATTTTGAAATTACACCCAGATTAAATCCCAATTTCATCACCGGGAGTCACATCTGCTGAGTTTCATTTAATTACATCAGCCTAGAAAAGGAGAATCAAAGTTGTTTGTCAACCGTTATTTACCCAACTGAAATGTCAACAAAATCCCAAACCAACGCGAAGCTAGTTTTTGACAAGCTTTCTTCATCCGCACATTAAACGATATTCACTTTAAGAGATGTGAAAAACCCTCTCAAGATTTACCTTGTACGATGAGGTGCACTTTTGTCGATTCTGGTTTCTTGTTTGTGAGGATGGAACACACGTACGGCCCTTCGTCGTATAAGTTCACATTTAAGATCTTTATACTGTATTCAGTGACTGCTGTGTTTAGTAGAACCACCCTGGGGTCCAATGACCATTTTTCATTCCCAGTGAAAAGAATCGTGGTCCGGTTGAGCCATGCCACCCGTGATACTTTGTTGTCCACATTGCACCTGTTGAACGACAAAAACAGAAGAGGAAAAATATGATTGCTTGCCATATGTTAATGTAAAAATAGGATCCACAGGGGTTTACAGGGCCAGAAGGCATTGCCACAGCAATTTCACAACTTAGTTTGAATTAGGTTGGAAACATTTTGAGAAACTATAATAAAATGCAAAGTGTTATAGCTAAATGAGAAAGTCATGTTGGGATAGCATGTCCAATTAACAGCTACTACACTTTCTTTAAGTCCTACAGTAGGAAAAGGTCAAGCTAACTTCTACTTGAAGAAAAAGCCGAGAAAACAATGTTTTATATTCTAGATGCAATACTGGAGTCCTAACCCCAAGCCTAACCCTCAATTCAACAGACTTTACTGGAGAAATGCCCATAATATCACTTTAGCTTTCCTTGGAATACAAAAGTAAAAATGTGTGACAGGGCAACGGGTAATATAAACAGATATCTGTCCTTTTTCTCTCCCTTTCTTTCACAGATCTCGAGTACCGGTTGGAAAATTACAATAGCTTTTCACCTCATCCATTTCAAATAGCCGTGAGGAAAAAATTAGGGCAATTCTTGGGCGATAGCCACCTTTCAGTTCAGAAGAATCTGGCTATGACACTACATTTGTCTCCTTCAGAGGAAAGGACATTTCAAAACCGCAGAAAAAGACCTAGAGGCGTTCCCTATACTTATCTTTTTTACCCTTTTCTAAACTTTTGAGTGACGGCTCTAAAGGTTAGGACTAATTGAAAGTCAGAGCTACATATTAAAAAACTGAAGCCGCAATTCCATGCACAGCAGTGTACTTTCACAAAAGACAAAAAAAGACTGTTTTCATAGTGTTTGTTTGTGATGTTCAAGCTGGCATTTGCTTGATTTGTCAATAGTTATTTGATATTACAATGGCACAGAATGTGCTGTGTTGACATGGTTTTCATCAATGACACTTTACAAGGTGCATTGAGGATTTTCAAAATGCCATTGCCAAACCATTCATGTCAGCATGCCAAAACACTGCAGTAATTCATATTAGTCTTTAAGAGGGCTTCACGCTCAAGGTCAAAATCAGTAAATGGATTATCAGACCCTTTACTGGTGAATTTCCCGGCTCTGAAAATTAGTCAACAAGAGAGCGCTCTTTTGGCAAATCTGGAGGGCAACAATTGCAAGTGTGAAGTGAATGCTTTCTCAGGATATTCTTCAAAGGGAAAAGCTCATTCAGACTCTGTTAATCTATGCAGAGTGCTGGAGCGCAAGAGAGCTTGCAGAGGATTTGAACCATAGAAAACCACAAGATTAAGCTCCGGTCTATAATCATGCACGCTCTGCAGTTTTTGCTTGGGAATCACTGTGCACATTCCAACAATACAATAGATTTTTTTTAAGTTTCAGTCTAAAAATAACCCCAGAGCCGCTCTGCGCTTGGCCTTTACACCTTAAAAGTGTTGCAAAACCTACTGTTCATATTTTAACGTCTTGGTGCTGTGGGGCCTAATTTCCCTTAACTTAATGCTTCCTTTCCCCTCCATACCAAAAAAATTCTCTGAAGAAGCTCCCCCAGATGTTATTACGCACATTAATTCTGTACGCAGCACCCTCCATCTTCCGCACCGCACTGTTCATCATGTCCCAATATGTGTCTAGTTGATAAGTGTGTGGATTTGTACCCTTATTCTGGCTGAGAGCGACAAACTGAGCCTTAAACACCAAAATAATGACATTAGCATGATGGGGAAAATATGGAGGCTGTGCCAAAAGTTAATTTTCTGTTCAAAAGTTACATTTTAAGGGGCTTATTGGTAAAAGGCTTGCGATGTGAATAGGAAGGTCATGGTTCCAATCCCATCGTGAGCACCTTCTCTGGCCGTTCTGAGCAGGACGCTTAACACCTCATCTGCTCCAGGGGTACTGTGGGACAGATGATTGCGTGCCCTGAATTTCTGCGTCTGCCTGTGACAGATTAGATTAGCAATATGCAAGATAACGAGTTTGCATAGTGGCTAAGCATGGGAACTGGTGCATAGTCCTACAAAATAAAGCTAAAAAGTTAGATTTTAAGTGCACCTACAGTATAATGCAAAATCCACTTGGTGGTGTTTGGACATAAATGTGTGTTGGCAGTGTGTGAACACAACCACCCTACAATGATAAAAAAAATCCACCCACTCCTTAATTTTTAGTCTCGATTAAACTCAGCGAGTTGTGTTTGGTTGTATGCTGTCCTCTTATTTTCTCCGCACTTGAGCAGCTGTAACGTCAACAGTGTCTCGTAAGCAATCCCATTGTTCTGTGTTTAGATGTAGGACTGAATATAAGAGTCTTCATTTTATCCCAACATCTGAGCCACTGAGGAAACAGTGGATTACCTTTATTTTTCAAGGTAATGTGCCTACACGTTACCTAAATACGCTTATGTCTGTGCAAATCATTGCACTCCAGACTGCTTTGTAAATGTCATGTCGTTATAGTGCTTAGCTAACATTTTAACCATACTTGTGTGCATACGTTATCTAAGCATTTTAATTGATCAGCGCCGCACTGGTGAGATTAGTTCGCTCTGTAACATTGCACTTTTTTTACTGACTTTCGGTATGTTTGGCTCCCAAATGAATGGCTGAACACCGGTTCTCTCTCTCTCAGTCAAGCTGCTTCTACTGACTTTATTCCTGTAGGTATGCAAAGCAGAGATGTATACGCTGTGCCCTCTTCTGAAGACGGGGCGGGAATATGCAGCTTATTTGCATTTAATACACACCAAAACAGCTCTTTGTGATGAAAAAATGACATTTTCCAGATGTTATAATAAATGATCTTTGAGGTATTTTGAGCTAAAACTTCATAGGCACTCTGGGGACACCCAAGACCAATATTAGATCTTGTAAAAGGAAGCATAATAGGTGCCCTTTAACAAAAACTGTCGACTTGAGAGTTTAAAAAAGGTGATTGCACATTTCGAAAACAATTAAACTGCTACTAAACAGGACTTGATTTGAAAAACATACAAATATTTATGTTTATGCAATAGTGGGTCAAACAGAACACTGCAATGTCATCACACAGTATATGCTTCACATCAAACAGCATATATACATTCATAATGATCCATATCAAACAGCCGGTGCGCACATTTCCATATGCATATGAACCAATGGTGCCATTATAAATGCAATATGTAAAAAAGACCGCCCTCACTGTGCTTGAAATGACTGTCACTTAAATTTAAGGCCGAGGCAAAAGCATATAGATTTTTTCAGCCTGTGCTAAAAAGTAAGAGGTGTTTCTTGGAAGGCAGAGCCTCCATTATCCAGCATTGACAGGCTGAGATCAGGCCTCATTCAGTGAACTAATGACTCTGTCACACCAGTCCCTTGCACTTCAGCCTAATGGACTGTCAGCCACCTTGGTGCGAGATCGTTTATATGAAGAAATATCTTCTCAACTCAAGCATGTTCTAAAATACATAGATGGATTACCAATATTTTTCACAACAACCTTATTTAGACAGGAAAAAAAAGCTATTTTGTCTAAATAAAGCTTTTTTACTTTATGCAATGAAAGAATGTATTCTTAAACATATATAATGTAATGTATTCAGAAAAAAGCGCACATTTAATTAAGGCTTTTTGAACATTTCTTTCTTCTTAAAACCATCTGGCTGATTAAAAAACAGATTCACATTCATGCTAAATCTTAAACATCTGCTCAGTTTCATTCTGATATCCATATGGTTAATATCGGACATCACCCTGAATATATATATATATATATATATATATATATAGTAATAAAGGTAAATGGCAAAAGTAGGTTTCCTGGTCCAGCCTAGTCAGATTGATCTGGTTCGCTGGTTTTAAATGAGAAAACCAGTTAGATGACTATCAACTTGGAAAATCAGCTAGACCAACACCTAAAATCAAACAAAAAAATTTACCCTATAGAGATGAAGT
>NC_133383.1:16552189-16719689 GCF_049309525.1 Garra rufa
ATATAGAGAGAGAGTTTTTAATAATGTTTAGAATAATATATAAATATATAATAATGTAAATGTATAATAATGTATAGAATATTAGAAATAATATTTATAACAATATACTATATATTTGTGTGTGTGTGTGTGTGTGTGTGTGTGTGTGTGTATATATATATATATATATATATATATATATATATATATATATATAAAGTGTATATTATTTTTTTCTATGATTACTTTTTTGTGCTTTCAGAAACACATTAAGATTAAAAAATATTTCTCCTCTCTTTCTCTCTCTCTCTCTATATATATACAATAAAAAATAAGTGTATTTTTTCCCCTTACGATTACTTTTTTGTCAAACTCAACATTCCCTTGTTGCCATATTTTTATGGTTTCTGCTTTTCCAGTCCCTTGTTGCGGTTTTCTATATAGTATGCTTCAGTTTTCAGCATTGCATCAGGATCTTTTTTCTATTTTAAAGAGCAGTAATGAGCCATTGGAAAGATTCAGTAGGGTTATGAGAATATAAATGTAGAGCCGAAGCCAGTGCAATTTGCCCGGGTGAAACATTAGCGGCAGCTATATCACCAGAGGCAGCTCACAAATGAGTTTTTCTCCCACTGATTTCTGTGGGTTTCCTGCCTTCTGCAGTTATTTTAGCCTAGTGCACGGCCAATTAAAAGTACAGGTATTGCTCAGAGATGGTGGGAATTTGGGCACGCATGAGACAGAATGATACTTCATCATGAACTTGAGGATGATTGAGGTTTGTCATGTGGCTGAGAATGATGGATTTATTTTCAGCAGTTTACCACAAACACATGCGCTCATGGGGAAAGGTAACCTGAGTTATATAACTCGACTTGGAAGATGTTAGCATAGTGATTCTGTTCTGAACTCTGTCCTCTCTCTTTTTTGAGGAGCTCAAACTGGTCTGTTTGAAACAGTGGCCTGAATTTGGGATTCATGGTTAGAAAGCCAAAGCCATCAATTATAGATTGAGATACAGGGATGAAACAATACCTTTGATGTGAGGGAGGGAAGTGGTGAGAACACAGGGAATGCGGGATGGCGAAAAAGCACAGTGACTCAAAGAAAGTGCTCGTCACAGGATAAAATATTCACTAGAAAGAAGCGGAGGGCTCTCTTACACATCTTTTGCTGTGATTGTGCTCTCTGGAATACAGCTGAGGTACAGTCACTTTATTTACCCTCACTGTATGTACAAACACATGCACACATATCAGTTGTAGGGGGTTACTAATAGGGCTGGACTATATAACCTAAAATCAAAATCGTGATAGATTGAACATTTTATGGATAATGAAAGATTATTATTTTTCTTGTGTTACTGATTTTTTGGCCCTCATAGTTATAGATGTAAATAGGGATGCTCATTTCGGTTAATTTTCCTGACCGACAACCGCTGCTCATTATCCGAACATTAATAATAAATTAGTTTAAAATAAAAATAGAATGCACGAGTATCTGTGATGATACATTAAAAATACAAGCAAATGTTTTATTTTAACGTGCAAACAGCAGCATACAGAGCAACAACAAAAACTGTATTGACATATACTTAAATTATCACGCATCAGCAGCGCTTAGAATAGAGAAAATCTGAAAAAAAACACCATCACAAAAACCCTTTCAATTTGCGGTTCGGGACTTCCATCCACTGTCATATGCGTGTGGAGAAGCGTGTGTTTTACAGCGTTCAGCAATAGCCAATCACAGACATGTATGTTGATTTGATTATCACTGTGGCCAATCAGAGGAGGCTATGTTTCAATCCACTCACCAACCAATGTGCCGGTTTCAGTTTTGCTGATTTCTACACTTTCGCGAACTCTCTTATTAAAACAAAGAAAGTGTTGGCATTATATAAATAAGAGATTAATTGTGCAGTGTAAAGGTTATTTTATTACTTTTTAATAACTTTATTAGATTGCGATGAACTACTCTAGGATGAGAGTGATAGCTTTCCAGTGATTGTAAAGGGAGCGCCTATTGCGCACTTTCTAGTCTATAATTCATTCAGAATTTGAATACATTCACTCACGGATTCCTTCTCTGATAACCCAATAACGCCACTTGCCATTGAGTTGCATATACTACATCTGTTTACTAAGTAAAGGTGAAGCGAAATATGTCTGTACAGCCACACTGCACGTGTCGACACGCGCGCGTGAGTAAACAGATAACTTACAAATAGCATTATTTCTTTCACCATGCAGCAAACGTAAAAAAAAAAAAAAGAATAGAAAAAAAACCCTTTTAAACCGTTTAACTGATAGTAATAATCGGTTAAAATTCTTACTGTCGGTTAACGGTTAAACGGTCAATATGAGCATCCCTAGATGTAAATTTGTCTCATTTTGCATGTGATCTTCTTCTCAGCAATCTTGTCACTCTATGTATTTACTGTAGTTTCTTACTGGCCATTCACACAGAACACGTCTGAAACGAAAAAAAATGCAGTCAAATACAAAAGTTGCCATGGCAACCTGCTACAGTAAACATGAGCCTCTGTGGTCTTCTGATTGGTCCACTGTTTTGGAACTGACATTGATGAGTGTGTAAAAGTTTAAATTCTGTTAACTTGACACGTCATCAGTGTTGCCAAGTCCACTGTTTTCCAGCGGAATTGGGCTACTTTAACCCTGTTGCCGTGGGTTGCTTTTCATGTTTTTGCGAAGCAACACCAATAATGTAATATTTAGGCCCTGTAATGCAAATTTTACCGGGGGAACCTTGCCGAAAAATGTGTATTTTACCCCCCGGATCATAAAAACCTGGCAACACTCACGTGCGAGACGCTGCACTAAAAAAACGTAAGTGCAAAGTTCATAAACATCCGTATAGCACTGACTACACACACCGCGATATTATGTTATTAATGGGAAAGTATTAACAGGCTTAAACAAACAAAGTAACCGACATGGAAAAATTACCTCAGAGGTTCTGAATTTCGGTTGGGTTAAATGTTTAATCCAGGTTTCTGGGTTGTTATTTAGCTCAACTATTGCTTAAAATTATTATATTTCTTGCTTAAATTAACATTTGTTAATATGTTCAATAAATGAACATTTATTAATAGGTTGAATAAATAATAACTGAATAATAAACATTTTTTAAACGGCTTAATAATAAATGTTACTGATCCCTCTAGTAATTATGTGTCTGATTTTTAATTTCCAATCTATTTTGGGTTTATTTTAAGCCATCCATATAGTAATTTTTAAACAATAATTGAGTAAAATTCAACTACCCAGAAGGCTGGGTTAAACATTCACTGGGATCACCCAATCACTGGGTTTGTCCATATTTCTCTCAACGCTGGGTTGTTTTTAACTCTTTTTTAGAGCATAACTTTATTTTAGTAGCTGTTTTTTTAAATAAATCCCTGTTTGCGGTTTTCTTTTATAATTTGGTGTATTTCTGAAACAAATAGTATTTACAATTATTTAGTGAATTTAAAAAAATAATAATTTTAATATTAACACCTGCTTGAATACAGAATAATGCAGAACAAATGAGCAGAAATGGGTCAGTTTATTTGCAATCAGATTTTTTTCCCTTCCAAAAATAATTTAAAATTCATAGAAAAGAAAATCACAAATGAGTTATTTTAATTATCATATTGTAATGAATATTATTATAATTATTACTTTTATATTTTGAATCAATTTTTATTATATTTTCTGTGTGTTTTTGTCATTTGTATTAGTTTTTGTTTGTTTTACATGTCTACTTTTTATTAATTTCTACTTTAATTTTAGTTTTAGGTATTTTAGTATATTAAGTTAAACACTGAAAATAAGATACTGCTTTTGCAATAGCTGTAATAAAAGAAGTATTTAAGTTTACACTTTATTTTATTTTAAGTAATGAACTTGACGTTTTATGGTTTTAATTTAAGACATTAAATAACCCTGTCAGAGACAAATATACACAGACTCTTTTGAATGATGACTCATTTTGGCCAGTTTTATTGCTTCAACCTTGTGCCATGCACACACACAAACTCACTTAAGCTATAACTCATGAAACTTGTTCTTTAGAAGTATTTTCAATTTTATTACAAGCAGAAAATGATTGTTCTGGAATAAAAATTTAATTAGTCCCATCAGGACTTTCCCCCTGCTGTTATGATTTGATAGATAAGACAATATTGTCATACACTAGTGGCTAACGTGGATAACTGGATTTATTTGAAACTAAATTAATTAATGTTTTCCATTACACATTTGTCTGAATCATTCCCATTAATATGCTAAATATTTAACGGCATGCAAGCGAATCAGCAGTCAAACTGCAGAAGCTTGGAAGAGTCTGACCTCAGTATCTATGTTAGCAGCTGTTTTTTTTTTTTCTTTTGCTTGCAGTCCAGACTTCTTTTGCAGATCAATTATTCAGTCATATTGGAATGTGTTTGTTTGTGCACATTGATGTACCTGTGTGTGTGTGTGTGTGTGTGTGTGTGACATCCCTTAAGAAAATTCTTGTGCCTGCTTGGATGACTCACTAAAACTTCAGTAAGCAGAATTTACCATAAAATATTTACTTTTTCAGCAAACACCGATAGCGGGCTCCTGTATGAGGCAAGCCCGATAGGACGCCAACTAAATAATATCTCTGAGATACTGGCTGGTTGGTTTATTCAGACTGAAACATGGAACACAGTCAAGAAACCTGACAGACTGTCTGGGTACCATTTCCAGTTTCAGTCAAGTTATAAACAACATTACCTTAACAAAGCATGACCCACTCGTCTCATCACGTCAATCAAACCACAGCATGTAATACTGAGGTGTTAATCTAATGAACTGAGTGAAGATTTATCTACAAAGCTTAAAGAATCATTTGAATGATGTACACTCAATTCAATTATTGTATCGCTTTCAATTTCAATTTCACAAGGATGTACATTTTAAATCAAATTCAATGTTAGAATATAACCACCTAATTAAAGTGTTATTAATGTTATGAATTGTTATAAAGAACAGACATTGGATACCAGAATAAAAAAAGAGCATTTAGAGCATTTAACTTAGAATCATATTTTATACACTTGTCTTTATGGATTGGAGAATAAAAAATATATAACTTGTGTATATATATTGGCTGGTAAGAGTATTATATTCTAGTGATATCGGAACTCACTGTTAGCTTGCGGTATTTCTCACAGCGAGTGTCATGGCGATTGCCCAAATTCACTATAATTTTAAAAATAATGATGTTTTTGTGTCACAAATGTAGTTGTAAGAGTTTTTAGGCTAAAATGTACTTGTTTAGACTTCAAATATGCAGTTTGTTAATAAAGATGACGTATATTTAAAAAAAGATGTGAGCCATTCAGCGCTCATGAACTTCCCAAGAGCAGTCTTACCACTTGGTCTCTTTAATCTATTATTTGTTCCAGAGCAAATACTTTTGACTGAGGGAAAAATTTCATGCCGTTATATTTTATGTAATTTTAATGCTGTATATCAAAGCGTTGTCTTTGTACTTTTGACTGAATTGCCTGGTAACTTATGATGGCTGTATTGTAGTATTATTCAATAAATATTTTATATAATTCTAGTAGTATTTAATTATAGTATTTAGTTTTGGGAAAACACCACCTGTGTTTGTGATTAGTTACATTGTTCTGCCATTAGATGGTGAAAAGAGACTGATTTTATGAGTGACTCTACAGCAGGGATCACCAAATCTGGACCTCGAGATCCATTTTCCTGCAGAGTTTAGCTCTTACCCTAATCAAACACACCTGAGCATGCTAATCAAGGTCTTCAGGATCATTAGAGAATAACAGGTAGGTAAGTGTGATCAGGGTTGGAGCTAAACTCTGCAGTGCATTGGACCTCCAGGGTAAGATTTGGGGAACCCTGCTCTACAGTAAAGACTAGTGTTGTCACGATACTGGAATTTCTAACTTCGATACGATACCTTGAATAATATCGATATTAGATACTATTTTCGATACCACAGAAAAAAAAAAACAGCCACAATATTAAGGGGGTAAATTTCTGTTTTAATTTAAAGATAAATATAACAAGTCTAGAACATGACAATGAGGTATGTGCATATGTACACTGCTACAGCCCTGGTCAGCTTCTTAGCTTCATTTGAGTTTGCTTCATACTTTCTTTGCTGTTCAAATACAACTAGTAGTGTAGGTTGTAAACTTTTTCTTTTCTTTTTAGACCACACTTTTAAAATTAACTGAACTATTTAACTAATCTTAGAACTTAAGTTAATGGTAAAAGATATTTGTTAACATTAGTTAACATGAATAAACAATGAAAAATACTTCCAAAAAATGTATTAATCTTAGTTAAAAGTTAATTTAAACTATACTTTACTAATACATGAACTAATTAAAATCCAAAGTTCTATCTGTTGATATTTTTTATTGGACCAGAGCTAACATGATCCGTTGTATATTTATTACCTACCGTTATCAAAGATTAAAATATACTGTAACAAATGCATTGCTCATCGTTCATAAATGTTGGTTAATAGATAATCACAGATGATTCATAATCACCGATCCACGCAAGCGAACATGCGTGCATCACACGCGAAAACAATGCTCAGTAGTTCACTGAATAGACATTACGACAAATTGCAGAATTTAAGTAATGATTTTTTTTTTAAAATTAAGTTAAATAACCACAGTTAATTTACATTTGACCGCAGTTAAAGAATTTACTCGTCTAAGATTCCTCAATCAGATTATTAACGAACTTCGGTAAAAAACGGGACAACACTCATATCAGCAACAATAATAGGCAGTCTTATTTAATGATTCAGTAATGTTAAAATGAGAACAGTTACCAACCTCTCTCAATTCTTTATATAGATCCGGGTGTCTGTCTTTCAGGTGCTTTGCGAAATTAGTGGTGTTAGCGCCTTTTGTTAGCACTGCCCTGTAGCAACTCTTACATATTGGCTTGCTTGTGTACTTCGGCTTTCCATGTTCATTTGTTTTATATCCAAAATATTTCCAGATAGCACTCCTGCTGTGTTCTTTATCAAACAAAGCCGGTCGCGGGGGCGCCGCACTCGCCTTTCTGTTCGCTTCACTTGAATGAGACGAGACAGGCACTGCGGTCACGTGTGGTGTTTGTCAACGCGCCTTTGCAGAGAGGTGAAAGTGACAGCTCGGCTAGTATCGATACTTCGGGAAATTAGTGTTGGTACCGTTCAGATATTTCAATATCGATACTTATCGAAATATCGATATTTTTGACAACACTAGTAAAGACTTTTATACTGAAAGAGACTAAAACAGGCTGAAACACATTGTAAGACGCAGCCAACAAATGCACTGAGCAGCGCTGTCATCAGAAATCACCCTTAACAGTTGAAAGGATAGTACAACAAAGTTATCACTTTCCTCAGCAGACATTCAAACTAATGTTTTATTGTGAATATGAGATTGAGCTGAAGAATGAATGCTGTATCAGATGCAGGTAATCACACTTGCTCAATCAATCTCTCTGTATAATACAGTAAGCTTTTAAGAGAGTAATACAAAAAGCTTTTAATGAAGCAACTCAGTGTTCCTACGTTACTAGTTCTAAAGTGATGTTTTCAAATTAGTCAGCTGTTAGACTGTCAAACTGAGATTTGAATCTGTGGCAGAAGTAAGTAGTTTTGCACAAAAGAGGGTTTTTAAATACACTCTGTTGTTGTTTCTTATGTGTCTACACACTTGTGCTGGTGAACTGTTGTATAAATGCAATATCACACTCGTAGCAGTGCGATATGGCTGTATATCAGGGTGCTGTGATTACCTACAGCCTTGTGAAGAATCCTAAAAATTTGTCCACCAAAAATATTAATCAGCACAGGAAATGTTTTTTGAGCAGCAGTGACAAAATGACTGATGGAAATGATCTTTGCTATCACAGGAATAAATGACATTTTAATGGATATAAAAATAGAAAGCAGTTATTACTGTTTTTACTGCATTATGTATGTACTACAGTAGACCCCAGTAGTACAAATTTTCAACGTCACCACAAAGTCACAATAATCTGGCATCTGTTTTTTTTTTTATAAAATCTTTTTCTTTTGCTTTTTTACACTGCATGTATTATGTTTGTTTTTCTTTATAAAATCATACAGCCTAATAAAATATAGATAGCGACATGCCCTGGAAATTGTTGCAAGACTTTTGCATAAGAATTTTCTAGGGAAAACAGAAAAAGTGAATGTAACTTGCATCTGCTGCTTGCAAATTGCGTAAGTGAACAGGATTCAGCCTTACACGTCTGTTAAAACCAGAGTGAAAAATACATTCATCCTGATTAAAGCTAACAATACATTGAAAAAATCCTCACGGTACTGGTGATGTCATGAGTTATTGTCAATTGATGATTAATCACTTTTGTGCAGATGTTTTATCAAATGTGTGATTACAGTGTTGCATTATGTTGGTTTCTTGCAGTTCCTGCCAGGATTGTAAACATATCTGCGGATGTTTCAGTGAACGAGGGCAGTAACGTAAGCCTCATGTGTCTGGCCATCGGACGACCTGAACCCAGCATTCTGTGGAAATTCCGGTCTTCAAAAGGTGACGGAAAAGGTAAAGGAAGCCTTCCTTTTTTGCAATGCTGTTGCATTAAACATTCTCAATAGGGATAGTTCAAAAATGAAAATTCTGTCATTAATTACTGCTAATTACCTTCATGTCGTTCCAAACCAGTAAGACCTTTTTTCATCTTTAGACAAATTAAAATATTTTTGCTGAAATCTGAGAGTTTTCTGACCCTGTGTAGCTTTATAAGGGTTGAACCACTGATGTCACATGGACTATTTTAACAATGTCCTTACTACCTTTCTGGGCCTTGAACATCTCAGTTGCGTTGCTGTCTATGCAGGATCAGAAAGCTCTTGGATCATGGAGTTTAATTTCAGTCCTTCCCACACATTTTTATGATGCTTTTATGGTGCTTTTAGTCCCTTTTGGGTTTAAAAACTCTACTTTTGTGTTCCAAAGAAGAAAGAAAGAAAGGTTTGGAACAACTTGAGTGTGAATAAATGATGGCAGACATGATTTTGGGTGAACTGTCTCTTACATTGAATCTCACTCAGGGTCATGGACTGAAATGATTGGGCTGAATTATCTATAGTATCTTATGAGAGTCGACCTAATTTTGGTGTGCAAATAAGAAGTCATCTCAATCAGTCTCATTCAATATACAATTTTTATGATAATCTTGGATGTTCTATCCATCAGTAGGCAGTGGCTCCACACATGAATCTTCATGATTTTCTTTCAATTAGATATTTATAAATATGTCAAACTTCAGTTGAAGAAAGTAAATCTAGGGCAGTTTTTTGAAGAGATTTTGGAACTGACATCAAATAATGTCAAGCAGCTCAGCACAGCTGAGAGTAAATCCCGCACGTTTACTACGTATTCATGTCTTCCGCCACAACCCGACATCCAGGACACCGGCTGCATTTTAATTCATCTGTTATAATGGAAACTACAGCTGTAATCGAGTCAGGCAAGAAAAGAAAAAGATTCAGCCTGCAAGATCACTTTGCAGAGAAAGCAATATAAAAGTCTGTGCACGGTGTGTCATTTAATGTCAGCCAGCTTGCAGGAATAGGACGTTATCTGTGTTGACATTTATGTGTGAGGCCTAATGAAAGAAATAAGACGTGAGGGATGTTTCGTTCTTTTTTTCTGTCAACTTTTACAGCTGAAGTGAAAACCTGCATATTAATTTTTCAGGATTGTTCAGAAGCTCTGTCGACATAGCTGAATGTTGATCTTTTTCAATTACAAAATCTTAAGGATAAACTGAGGTATTTGAGTATTTAAATAAAAGTAATCTTTTTATTCCATGAAATGCATTCTGGAATATTTGAAATTAAAGACATTTTTCTCCGCTGCCACTGATCTAGAGTCAGATTTCCCCATTATATACATATAGGTAAGGTTTGGATTTGGGTAGGAGAAACATGGCTGCACGATTTGAACAAAAAATGTAATTGCGATTTTTCTGATCAAGATTGCGATTTGCGATTTAAAATGCGATTTACTACTTTTTCATAAAAGAGCTACAGGTTTGATATGGTGGTTTTAACAGCACCAAAGAAAGCCCAAGCATAATCACAAAGTATGCTACACTGTGTTTATTTAAAACCTCTTAAACATTGTTGCCATTTTTTAAAATAAAGTTGTCAGTTGACAAATTAAGAAAATAACTACAGTATCTTAAATTAAAATTAAATTAACAATTTTATATAAAACCTTAAACTTTTAGGAATCCAAACACACTGTAAACAATTTTACATCAGTAAAACACTGACGATAACCTACATTAAAACACACTTTGTTGGGAAGTTGTGCCGCTGCTCCCGCTCATCTTTTCCAAATGGCGTTAATGTTATTTGCTCGTTCAGTCAGTACATGCAGTAGAGACCTGCACTGCTACGGGAGTACAGCGGGACAGACCCAATGCAACAGAATGCGGCGCAGGACAAAACTTGATGGGCGAGTGTGGGATGCGGGAAAATAAAATGATTTGTGGGACTCCCACAAAATAGAAATATCTAAACATAAAATGTTCATCTATTGCACAAAAGCAGCAAGAACAACTAGTATACAACTTACAACTATGATTAGTAAGCACAAGGATAGACAGTTTCGATTCAAAACCTGTTTGCAGTGTGAGCAACGCATTGGCCAATCAGAGGTGTTTAAGTTAGAATCCACTCACTGCTCAAAAATTCTTGCACAGTGCTGAATATTGCGTGCTCACAAATTAAAACACACAAAGTGTAGACATTGTGAAAGATTCGTTGTGCATAATATTCATTGTGTTAGAGCTTTATGAGATTGTGTATGAACTGAGATGTCAACTTTAAAAGAGCTTTGTTTGCTTGCATTCTGCTATGGATGCATGCAGTAGCTCGTGCTTGCTTTTCTGTTAAGAATAACAGTGGTTTGTGAATGTTGATGTTTATATAACAAATATTTTTTCAGGAGCATTTATGCTGGGGTTTTGTGAAACTTACGAGATGTTACAGAACTGTTTTGTGTAAATTCAACTGATGTACTGAAAAAAATCTATATAGGTTACTTTTATGCGGGCTTTTGCGGACGGGAGTGGCACAAAACATGAATGTCGTGGGCGGGACGAGATAACATATATTTCTGCGGGAGTGGGACTGAAAAATCCATCCTGTGCATGTCTCTACATGCAGTGTTAAAATGCCCCCTATTGGTTAAACTCTGCATCAAACGTAATATACCCATAAAGACGTAATATGCACTTGAAGCGACCTGTCTAAAACTACGTATATGCTTGTTACCATATTTGATCGAAATAATATATAATATATATAATAATCGCAGCTCTTGCGATTTGAAAATCGCACCCATTCAAATCGCGATTTCGGTTTACAAACGATTAATCGTGCAGGCCTAGAGAAACTAATCCTAGACCTGTCGTTATGAGCAGCTTTATCTCAATACACCAATCAGAAGTAGATTGAGAGATGATTCCACAGGTTTATATTATGTACATATGCCACAGACATGTTGTGATGGGTTAGGCTAAAGATGTTTTTTAGTCTCAGTCTATCAGTGGAAAGACTAGAACAGTCCTAACAGAAACATTAGCACTAGAGGTAGCTTGAGGGTCAGAACAAAGCAAAACACAATAAATCAAGATGTGTGTGGAAGTTCTGCTCCTGATATGAGTGGTCTCACTGTAGTGAGAAAATAGTTTTTTAGTATAGAGTATGACAAAGTCTTGCTTAGTCCACTGACAAAAACTTTTAACTACAGTCTTAAAGGTTTCAGAACAGATCAGAACCTTTGTTTGTGTGTCCACTATAAAGAACCTTTCGTGCTTCCATGAATGTTAAAAGTTCTTAATGGATAAATGAGAATATATGTCAACAGCTAATTTAGATCCTTCAACTTCAAATGAATGCTACTTTATATCTTACAACTTCAGCTTTCTATATATCACAAATCGCACTTCATCACAACATCTATATATTTATTTATATGCAACAGTTCTTTCTGGTCCTCGACTCTAATTGGCTAATAGGAGTGTGATATTAGAGCAATATAAGAACTCCAACAGCTATTGCAGTTTGTAATCGCATCACTCCGCTTGCGGTACTTCAATTTCAGTATCATTTTATAAATATTTCTGTTTTAATATATTATTTGTTCCAGAGAAGATCGTTTTGGCAAAATCTCAAGTTTATGTAAATTCAATGCTGTTTATCAGAACGCTGCCTTTGTAATTTTTGACTGAATTGCCTAGCAACTTTTTTGATGGCTTTTTTGATGGCTACCTACATCTGTATCAGGTTTGTTAATCACACTTGCACAGTCCATCTCTCTCTCTCATAATACTCCAATACTGTGAGCTTTTACTGTAGTAATACAGTAAGCTTTCAGTGATACAACTCAACATTCTTTCATTACTAGTTCTAAAGTGATGCTTTGGAATTAGTAATGGAGGCTTTGGGCTCAGCTGTTCAAACTTTGATTTGAATCTGTGGCGGAAGGAAGTCGACCGCACAAAAGAGGACTTTTTTGTTTATTTATACACTCGTGCCGCCGAACTGTTGTATAAACGCAATATCACACTCATAGACTTGAGATACGGCTGTATACTGGCACACTGTGATTACCTGCTGCCTCGTGCCTACGGCCGAATCGTGCCAATATACAGACATGTCTCAAGTCTACGAGTGTGATATTGCTCATATATCACAGCATCTTACATTGTGACTTTATTTCTCACAATGGAGACTTTATATCTCAAATGCTACTTAAAGGAGACATTGGATGCAAAATTCACTTTTATGTGGTCTTTGCATATAAATGTGTCTTAGCAGTGTGTGGACACAACCAAACTACAATGATAAAAATCCATTCACTAATTTTTTTTTAATCCCCAAAAACCTAAACAGTCTCAATTATCGAGCTGACATCATACTGCTCAGGCCTGCCCCAGGCCGCTGATGGACTGGCCCGTATTAGTATGTTTCCATCATCAGCCAGTTGTACGCTGTCCGCCATTTTCTTAGCGCGCAAGCAGCTATAGCGACAATGTCTTGTAAGCAATGCAGGTGTTTTGTAGTCAGGCTCACGACAGTGGCAGTTTGCCCGATTCACCATGTATCACGGCCGTTAGTGCAAGTGAGAACTGTGATTGGATGTTCAGTTAAGCAAACAAGTCATTGCCGGAGAATTAAAGTGATAAAAACGATTACGTAAATCAAGTCTGTGTGGTGTGTTCAAGTGCAGCTTTTTGGTCCAGACACTGTGGATGCAAGGTGACAACACCGTCGGCTTTTGTTGCCGCTATTTCTTTGAAGTTGGCTTGATGTGTCCTGGCCTTTAGAGTCTTAATTTTCTCCTGACATCAGAGCCACTGAGGACGCAGTGGATTAGTTCTGTTTTTAATGGATAAGCGCCACCGAATACACCAAAAAATAGAAGAGAGGGGTGGGGTCAGCTAGGGCTGGACCAGAATATTCGATTATTCAAATATTCGTTCGATGGGTTGGCATTCGATTTTAAATTTTGAGATTCGAATATTCTTTTTTTCATACACCTTGCATCCCCCGCAAAACGGTTCTCATTCGTGCTTAAATATGAATGAAGAAGATCAGACTGCTGCGCCACTAACACAGAGACGGCAAAAAAAATAAATAAAAAGAGAGAGATTGAGCAATATTTGAGAGACACTATAAAGTACAGTCGGGCCCACTTGAATTTTGGAAGCAAAACTAGGGCTGTGACTGTCGCAATGACAACCGTGCCTCCGCGTTTAAATGCACACAGGCTAAAGGCGCGGTCACACTAGACTTTGAGCATGCGAAATTCCTTCGGATGCTGCTGCAAAGGTCGTGATATGATGTCATGCTCGGCTGCGTCTTTTTAAAAGTTAAATTCAGCACATGACACTAATAATACATTTTAAATATAAAAACACACAATCTACTACACTTTACCGCAGTGTAGCAGTTTTAAATGTTTAAATTTAAGTTTTTTTTTTCATTCAGCTAGAGGTCATGCTGTGACGTATCGATCTCCTGTTGGTCCCACAGAGTCATGTGATACGAATTAGTTGGTCAGAGTTCACCAAGTTTGAACTTTCAGACGCAGCGAAATGCGAAAATATTTCGCATGGGCTTGCGTTTCCGGTCTAACGCATTCGCATGCGTATGAATGGAAGTCAATGGAACGAAAAGTGCAGTGTGACCGCACCTTAAAGCTGACCGCAAAGTGCTCACTGACTGAAGTGCTCAAATAAATGCACGTTTGTTAATAATGTTGAGCCTAATTTATTTTGGATTTCAAAATAATATACATATGTATTTTACATATAGGCCTATATACACAAACATTATATATAATGTATATATATTTATTTATAAATAATTTAGATATAAATAATTTATTTATATATAAACTCTGCGCCTTTTTTTTCTTTCTTCTTTTATTTAAATAGCCTACCCTTTACGGAGGCAGTAATTACTGTGCTGCTAATTTCTGATTTGAGAGTGATTTGTTTGTTAAATGTTAGGCTACCTTATTAAAAGTATTGCTCTTAACAGAGCTGTGTGTTTTGTATCACTGGCGCAGTGTCCGTTCTCGAAGCATATAAGCTCTGCCTGCTTGAGGCGTGCCGCTTCCAGCTTGCAATGTTCTATTACAATTTATTAATTCTGAATGTGTTATGTGTCCATATTGCACCAAAATGCAACACTGCACTCCCTTGGGTCCACAACAAAAATCGATTGGACGAACTGTTCTCGACATAATAAAAATGCAAACAGAAAGACAGCGTTTCCTGCCGTTATTAGAGAGAAGAATATGTTCAGCCCCTCCCACCGAAGCTTCGAATATTAGGTGTTGATTACTACTGAAGCTTCGAAGCTCAAAAAATGGTATTTGGACCAGCCCTAGGGTCAGCAATAGCTCATTATCATTTAAAGAGTCATACATCGGAACGTGTCGCTGTGAACAGAGCTGTTTTGACAAGGTAAAAAAGGTGTTGTTTAGAATTTCATTGAGGAATTTTAACCAAAGTATGTTGCAGGCATTTAATGAAGAATCGTAGCAACTTGTGGAAAATAGGCACCCGATGTCCCCTTAATATCTCACAGATGTGACTATATACATCTCAAAAATTGCAGCTTTATATCTCATTAGTCTGACTTTACATCTTACATTGTGACCTTTGAAGAACATTTTAATAATCTAAAGTACATTTTCCACTATAAAGAACCTTTTGTGCATTGGAAAGGGTCTGTGGATGTTAAAGGTTCTTCACAGAACCATTAGAATGTATGTCAACAGAATAATGAATCATGAATAATGTGATTGATTCATAAATAAAACTGACATTTAGAAGGTCCCTCTCATTTACACCGGAATACACAAGAGCTTGGCAAGATTGTGAATGCGTGTGCTGTGTTCTGACACTTGTTCAAAAAACAGAACAGAATTAAGCAGTTTTAATGTCAAATTAGATAAATGTTTTAATTGCGTTAAATACATGTAATGGTGTTACACTTATTTAACTAATATCAGAAATTAGCATTTAAATAGCTTGCCATAACACATATTGCATATTTCATCATTTTGTGGGCCACTGAATTTTTAGTTTGAACTGATTCCATAACCTGTTATGTTGGCATGAGAAATTCAACCACTAAAAATTTCTATTGACAAACATTGGCATGAAATGACAAGAAAATAAGATGTCAATACATGAAAGGCAGTTGCACTCTTCAGAGGGTGTAATACTTTTTTGGAAAGAGAAAATGCATTTTGAAAAGCGCTTATCAAGTTGTTTGAAGAATGTCTTTGAGTGCACTGCACTGACATTGAAGATAACAGATTTTTTTCCCTCAACATGCAGTGGAAAGTTCAAGGACTTTAATTTGGCATTGTCAAGATTTGATTGGCATGCCGGTTGCGCAGCGGTCTGATATTGTGGTGTTCTCGTTGAATGGCAATCATATTGTTATTGCAGTGCATACTATTTGCAGAGGTAGAGCTGTCACCGGCAACAAAGAAAGCATTGTGTGAGAAAGTTACGACATGGAAATGTTGCTTTTATTTTGATACAGTGCATGTGCGATGAACATGCGAATCATATCATTACTTACATGAGCAAACATGCCTCGTAATGCACGGTGTATAAATGCATGCTCGCCATGCACTCGTACGAGAGCGATATTTTTACGCCTTTAATGATAATTGAATTAGACGGATCTGCAGTTACACGATGCAGCAATGAAAATTGTGTTTTCAAGTGGCCAGCTGTTGTTGTAGTTTGCCGGTTCTTCATTCACAGCATATGGCAGACTGGATTTGTCCCCTACAGATGACATTGCACCATTTGGCACTTTAGAAAATGGATTTGCACTCATCATGCGCAGTTTGTGAGCACCCACAGGCTGCGTGTCAGTGGGAATATCCCACTCTAATGGGTTTAATTCTGAGGGCTCCCGTTGTACTTGGTGGGTTCTCATACACATAAGCGGAGGAAAATTTAAATTGGGGCTGTTTTCGAATGCATGTATGTGTGGATGATATAAGCACTGAATAATTTGTGTTCTATTGATCTTGCTTAGAATTTCCACAACATCGCTGGTTAAGCATGGTTTATCATTTGCACCCATAAACAAGGTCTGGAGCTGCACTGCATAAGCATTTTTAAGCCTTAAGGCTGAAGTTTGAAATGCTGACACCATGAACTTGCTTGCATGCCCACTTGAACATTAACGTTGATCAGTGTGTTAGTTATGAACGTTTTTTTTTTTTCTGTTTCAGAGTGGAGAAAAAAAAAGACTAAATATCTCACAGTTGCAACTCTCTATTTCACAAATGCAATTATATTTTATATCTTTGGGACTTTATATCTCATTTGCAACTTTATATATCAGCATCTTATTATCTTACAATTGCTTTTTTTTAGTTTACATACAGTCGTGGCCAGAATTTTTGAGAATGACACTAATATTAGTTTTCACAAAGTTTGCTGCTCGACTGCTTTTAGGTCTTTGTTTCAGCTTTTTTTTGTGATGTACTGAAATATAATTACAAGCACTTCATACGTTTCAAAGGCTTTTATCGACAATTACATGACATTTATGCAAAGAGTCAGTATTTGCAGTGTGTCTGATTTAAAAATGTACTTTCTGTATTTCTAAATTTTCTATTCACGGATCTATATTTGTCTAAAATAAAGTAATTAACTCATGTATAAGGGTTCTTTAAAAACTACAATGCACACGTTGCTTCACCTACTTCATGCATACAGTCTCTGCGTGCGCATGGCAAAATGAGCGCAGGACGGGAGAAAAGCGCCGAAATGGAAGATTTGGTCGCAAAAAGAAACGCAACGTCGGTCATATGGAAGTATTTTGGATACAAAAAGGATGCTGCTGACCAAAGATAGGTGCTTTGTCGGGAGTGCCTGTCAGTTGTTGCCACAACTCGCGGAAACACTACGAATTTAATGGACCGTTCACATGTCGCACCCTAAAAACGCGTGGAAAATGCTAGGCGCGCCGCTTTCTCCTTCTTTCCAATGTTTTTCATGAAAGGAAGAAGCTGAATTCCCTTTCATCAGGGTAAAAGCAACATTCATTATTAATTTCATATAGCCTTGATTTGCCTGAATTGACAGTGAATAAGGTGAGTCAAACTGTTTATGAAACTACCCAAAATAAGCTTTAAAAAGTATTTTATTTCAGGGTTTTGATTATACTGTACTTTTACATTTTTTTTATTCTTTGAAAATGCTTACAAATTTACCCCAATTATTCTTGAATTATTATTTGATTTTTAAGCAGTTCAAAACAACCTGATGAACATAAATTAATTTGTACACATTGCAATATATATCGCAAGAAAAAAATATATTGCAATGTAATTTTTTCCCAATATCGTGCAGCCCTATCCCCGAGCCACTTTGTTATTACTTTTGCCTTATGGCACAGTGCTCCATCATGCTGGAAAATGCATTGTTCTTCACCAAACTGTTGTTGTACCATTCTTTATTCATGGCTGTGTTTTTAGGCAAAATTGTGAGTGAGCCCACTCCCTTGGATGAGAAGCAACCCCACACATGAATGGTCTCAGGATGCTTTACTGTTGGCATGACACAGGACGCTCACCTTTTCTTCTCCGGACAAGCCTTTTTCCAGATGCGCCTAACAATCAGAAAGAGGCTTCATCGGAGAATATGACTTTGCCCCAGTCCTCAGCAGTCCATTCGCCATACTTTTTGCAGAAGATCAATCTGTCCCTGATGTTTTTTTTTTGGAGAGAAATGGCTTCTTTGTTGCCATTCTTGACACCAGGCCATCTTCCAAAAGTCTTGGCCTCACTGTGCGTGCAGATGCGCTCACACCTGCCTGCTGCCATTCCTGAGCAAGCTCTGCACTGGTGGCACTCCGATCCCGCAGCTGAATCCTCTTTAGGAGACGATCCTGGCGCTTGCTGGAGTTTCTTGGACGCCCTGAAGCCTTCTTAACAGTGCAGTGGAAAGTTTTTTTCGGGATTAAGTTAATTTTCATGGCAAAGAAGGACTATGCAATTCATCTGATCACTCTTCATAACATTCTGGAGTATATGCAAATTGCTATTATAAAAACTTAAGCAGCAACTTTTCCAATTTCCAATATTTATGTAATTCTCAAAACTTTTGGCCACGACTGTACACTACCAGAATAGAAATCTATATTGTATTTTCACATTAACAGTGTAATTAAAGCAGAATTTACAGATAATTTACTCCTTTGTCATCCACGATGTTCATGCCTTTCTTTCTGCAGTCATAAAGAATTTGTTTTTTGAGGAAAACATTTCAGGATTTTTCTGCATATAGTGGACTTCTATGGTGCCCCCGAGTTTGAACTTCCAAAATGCAGTTTAAATTAGCTCCAAAGGGCTCTAAACGATCCCAGCCGAGGAAGAAGGGTCTTATCTAGTAGAGCAATCAGTTATTTTCTAAATTTTTTTTTTTTTTTTTTTTTTTTTTTTTTTTTTACAATTTATTTACTTTCAAACCTCAAATACTCATCTTGTCTAGCTCTTTGTCTTCTCTGTGTATTCCGGTTCAAGACACTTAGGGTGGGTCGAAAAACTCTCATCTCATTTTCTCCAACAACTTCAAAATCATCCTTGTCATCTTGGATGACAAGGGGTGAGTAAATTATCTGTAAATTTTTGTTCTGGAAATGAACGTCTCCTTTAATAGGCTATTCTATTTATTAAAACCAATTATAATTCCTATCAGTTTAGTGTTTTTAGGCATTTTACATATTTCAAAATAATAACTCAAGGCAGCAACAATTTAAACAATATAATTAATTTATATATTTAATTTATGAACTGATGTTCAGCTGTTCTTTTTCATAATAAACTTATTTTCAGATCATCAGTCATCAGAGCTCGGTAAATATTAGTCACAGATGCAGAAGATGTACCTTTAATTTCAACAAGCTCACTAAAAAAAACCCACAGATCATGTTTTTAGGCCATTTGAAGTTTGATTTTTACTTGACAAAGTGGTGATATGTAAGTGTGTGAACTGTTTATTTACAAGTCTGCCTGAAGATCTCACTATTGCAACTTTATATTTAACAACTTTGACTTTAAACTTGATGTAACTTGATATCATGTTTGTGAATTTATATCTAACAAATGTGACTTGACATGTCAAAATTGCAGATAAGGGTTACTTTACATTTCACATTTTCAGTTTTCTCATATTATGACTTTGTATGCTAAACATTTTTTCTCTTAGATCTGTAAGGTTAAAACCACAAGAGCCATTTTTCATGAACAATGTAATGAGCAATAATATTATTCTTTCATATTGTATTGCAATTTGTTTTTTATTGCAGCTCCTGGGTCACATCTTTATTGAAGCAAATAGTGTTCAAGTATTTTTCATGCTGCTTTTAAGGGATTTTCTATACCAGCATGGTTAGATTGGCCTTTTAACATGTTTTCTCACCTCTTGTTTTTGAAAAAAATCTCATTATTTTATAGCCAGAAAAGAAGGTGCTTCATTTTTTCCCTTGTGTTTGTTGCATTCAAATATTCAGCAAGAAACGAGCCATGCCTCAGTGACCATGTCAAATAACGCTTGTTGTCTGCAGATGAGGTTGTCTGAGGTAATGCAGGCTTAGCTCCGCTTCCCAGCGGCCACACGCAGTGGCTCGGAGAAAAATGAGAAGCCAATGCCTGAAGAGGAAATGGGGGTCAAGGGGAGAAATTAGCTTACACGCGGTGCCAATGTTTCTCAAAGGCGCGTCAAGCCGCGTCCGTTTTTCAGCTGAAAAGCGGACAGGTGTGCGAGACCTCCACTCGATGCTTTTTGCGCTCGGCCGCCTAAATCACCAACCCAACAAACTCGGCTCATTCCGTCTGAACTTTGATCATTAATAATTCAAAGGAGGTGAAACGGCCGCTGCCTGTGTCTGGAGTGTATTTTGCGTGGAGGCGATGGAGTCTCATTTTGCCTGACATGATTGGTCTCGGTGGGTTTCTCCATGTGGCAGCCCCCCCATGACGCAGTTGGATGGAGCGTCAGCCTGGAAACTCGGCAATGCGATAGCTTCATAAAAGCTTAATAATGTGTCATCGTGCGCTGCTCCTATGAGTCCGACTCTGACTAATTTTTAAACATAGCTAATTCATCACTGCATGTCCCTTTGTAAAGCCTGTTAAAATCCCTTCACGGGCTTTTGATTTTGACACTGCAACAAACAGAAGAGTTTCAGTGGCAAGATATGAGACTCGTCAATCTGTTTTTCTCTTCTGTGACTGCATACTGCAAGATGGGAGTCTGTTTGGAGATTAGCGACTTTTAATGTGTAAAAAACAACAGTTTTACCTATAATGTGTATAGTTGATGAAAATTATCATTTACTATTTGGTAACTCCCTTTATGGAAATGAATCTAAAACAACATCCATTTTCAAAACATCCATGCACTCGTAGTGTTTGTAATTTCAAGTCAAGCATCGTCACGTAGAGAGCCATGAATAGAGATGTGTTAATTTACCAGAGAATTCTGTTCAAGCTCTGCTGACAGCTTTTGTATTAAAAAACCCAGGGTATCTGAAAATCAGAGAGTGACAAATCTAATTGCAGCAAATTATGCTTTCTTAGTCGTTTGACACCTTGTAGTTGTATTTCAAGAGTTGTACTTAAAGCACATTTTGCTTTTTCATGAAGTTAAAATTAAAAATTATGTTGTTGGTACAGCAGGACATTTTGTCGCATATTATATTCTAAATGTATGCTAAACATCAGATTTCACCTGTGTAGCTGGTTTTTGTTAAAGTAATAATTCCCTCAAATGAAAATTACCTAATGATTTACTCATCCTTAAGCCTTCTCAGGTGTATATGGCTTTCTTCTTTCAGACGAATACAATCAGAGTTATATTTAAAAATGTCCTGGCTCTTTCAAGCTTTAAAATAGCAGTGAATGGCTGTTGAGATTTTGGAGTCCAAAAACTGCATCCGTTCATCATGAAAAGTACTCCACATGGCTTCAGGGGTTAATAGAGGCCTTCTGAATTGAATCAATGCGATTATGTAAGAAAAATATCATTTTTTTAAAACTTTATAAACTGTAATCTCTAGCTTTCGCTAACTGTTGTAGGCACGTTCACGAGAGTGGCATTCCAGCGGATAATGTAGGACGTAGTCATAGTGTAAGCTCTGGTGAGAATATGTAGGGCTATATGTGTGTTTGCGCTGAGGGGAGCTTCAAAGGTTTCTGTGTTTTTACATCGTTAAGTAAAGTATCAAGGACATATCTCACAAATCCTTTTATAAAACAAAGTGTAGAGAAAGTGTAAATAAGAGATTTATTGTGAAGTGTAGAGAGCTTTGTTGATTATAATGGAACTATGTGAGATTTTGATGAACTAAGATGAGTGACAGCTTTTAATGATTTTAATGGAGTTTGTAAATTAAATATTGATTTAATACAACAGTTAAATAAACAAGTTAATATTAAGTGACTATTGCCTGATTTTGCTCTATTTTGTCGTCAAAAATGGTCACAACTGAGTCGCTGCGTATCTCCATTCAAACACAGTGTTGTTTCGTTTTTGAGCGAACGTGCATTTTTAAACAAATCTAGTGAGTCAATGATTTAATTTCCCATTCATAAAGACAGTCACTTGTTTATTCCTGAATGAATCAGCCGTTCAAGCAAATCAAATGAATGAATGATTCAGTAATTAAATCAGTAACTTGCCACCACCTACTGGCATGTTTCTTTTTTAAAGTATATTTTCAGTTATTTAGATAATAACATCAATATCAACATGAATTTATGAATTTGATTGCACTCGTGCCACCTCTCAGCCTCATCAAACATATGAAAATACACCTACAAGCCACTTTTGTGTTCTTCTGTGCCACCTTCTATAGTACAAATACATTTTGTTAATACTAATTTCATTTGATTGTTAACATATTCTTATTCTACTTGTTCTTATTCTTTTGTTTTAATCAGAAATTTTAAAAAGCTTAAAAACATAATTTAACACAAAAGATGACATACTTTTAATAATGGTGCCAAAAATGCCATTAAAGGTAAAAACAAAATTCCCCAGTAAATCACATTAAGGAGTCAAATATGACCTCGTAATGGGAAGGATTCATTTATCCGATTTTTTGATTATTGATTAGAAGGTGCTCCTGAAATTGACACAAGTGCTCCTAAAAAGAAAGTAAGCATAGAGCCCTGATATGCTAGTCTCGCAAATACCAAGTTTTGTTTACAGCAAAGGAAAACCAATCTCCTCTTGGCTTATATCGAAATCAAAATTAAAATTTTAAAAGTTTTAAATATGGATATTTTACTTACACAAACGCATCGATTCACTTCAGAAGGCCTTAATTAACCCTCAGGAGCCATGTGGAGTACTTTTTATGATGGATTTATGCACTTCATTGGACTTCAAAATCTCAGCACCCATTCACTGCCATTATAAAGCTTGAAAGAGCCAGGACATTTAATATATCTCTGACTGTATTTGTCTGACAGAAAGAAGTCATATATACGTAGGATAGCTTGAGGGTGAGTAAATCATGGGAAAAATTTTATTTTTGGATGAACCAAAAAGTCTGTTTTAAATGTAAATAGACAAATTGGTTGTCACATGAAATTTGTCACATTGCACCTGGAAGAAACTTTTCTAAAGAAACTGCATTGTAAAACATCTGTTTATTCTTTGTGTTGTTTACCTTTATTCATAACATTATTTATGAATGAGGTGAAGAATTTAGCATTTTCCAGTAGTTTTTAAATGGTTTTAGCAAGTTTTTTTTTTTCCCCCATGGCAGTGGTACAAACATATCATTTTGCCATATAGTTAGATTTTTAACTCAAGCCTCATCCACACGGCAGCTTATTCGGCCAAGTAACCTTTTATTTAGACTGCAAGAGGCCATCTGACCTGCATGACCAACCACAGTTATTTTTACTGAAGGTTCAGGAAAGGATAATTTTGAAAGTGAGAGAACAAACAATACAAATGTTCCTTGTAAATGCCATGTGTACATATGAAGCAGTCATGTACTATATGCCGTACATGCTAGTTTCCCCCAGCTCCCTCTGCCCTTTGAGTCACCCCGTGCTTGTTTTAATTAGACTTTGAGGAAGCAAAGCTGCTTATTGATTGGTCATTGTTTTTTGGAAAGGTCATACATCTAAATAAGTGTGGTTGTGAGAGCCGATGTCAGATCTCAGATTAAGTTTTGATGCTAACAGGGGGAGTAGCCAGGGATGAGTCAGAGGAGAAGTGGAGGCTGATCAATGTGGCGGCACCAAAGCTCATCGTTAAAGGCAGAGGAGGCTGAAATAAATTACTGCATGATTTGAGGTGTTGGACGCCTCTCAGGGTGAGCCGGGAAACTGGGAGTTTGTAGTCATTTTGTCCTCAGATGTCATTTCACACTGCTCTGTGAACATGATGGCAGCTACACTATATATTGCAGTATCCATCCATCCAATCATAGTATAAAGAAAAGTGTAAATAATAGCACAGCACTATTATTGCTGCTTGTGATCTGCTTTGAATATGAATATACACTATTCAATATATACACTCCATACAGATAGCAGATAACATTGATTTAAATGTAGTTAAGATTGATTTTCATTGGACAAGAGGCTCTCATCTTCGGATATCACCCAGACACCATTCGTCACTAAGATTGAAGTGTGTAATATCCATCATGTGCTTATTGGCCACAAATGTGTGTCTATAAATACATTTCACTGCAGTTTCCAGCTGAAATGAACACTAGTGGCAGTAAAACAACTTTTTTTTCCCTTTTCATGCAACTTATGATTAAAGAGGCATATTATTGATTAACAGTGACATACACTGCCGTTCAAAAGTTTTTAACTCCCGGTTAAAGCCTAGCCCCTGACTAAAATGTAAGTCTGAGCTGTTTTAACTGAAAGAAACTTGCACTGACTGATCTTAACATATATCAGTGCCTTTGTTTTATCTTAAGATGCATACCAATAATGTTTTTTTCTAAGGCATGTTTTTAAAAATTACTTAAATGTCCTAATTAAACTATGGCCTAATACTGGCTTAGTCTAAGCCTTGTCTGTGAAACCATGCCTCAGTGTTTTTAAAGAATTATTCTCATCAAGGCTGTATCTATTTGATCAAAAATGCACAAAAAATAATTTTATGAAATATTATTTCAATTTAAAATAACCATTTTCAATTTAATATACTTAAAAGTATAGTTTATTCCTGTGAAGCAAAGCTGAATTTTCAGCATCATTACTCCAGTCTTTAGTGTTACACAATCCTTCAGAAATCATTCTAATATGCTAATTTATAATCAATGTTGGAAACAGTTGTACTGCTTAATATTTTGGGACCTGTGATACTTTTTTCAGGATTATTTGATGAATAAAAAAGTTTAAGAGAACAGTGTTTAGTCAAAATAGAAATTTTGTGTTACAATATACACTACTATTCAATTTTTTCTTTCTTTCTTTTTTTTTAAGAAATTAATAATTTTATATAGGAAGGATGTGTTAAATGAATAAAAAGTGATAGTAATGACTTCTGTTTTAAATAAATGCTGTTATTTTGAACTTTTTATTCGTCAAAGAATCAAAGAAAAAAGTATCAAAGTTCCAAATAAATATAGGCAACACAACAGTTTTAACACTGATGGTAAATTTGCATAACAGAATTATTTCTGAAGAATCATGTGACACTTAAGACTGGAGTGATGGATGATGAAAATTCAGCGTTGCATTACAGAAGTAAATTTATATTATATAGTAATATAGTAAATTATTTATACATATTTATACATATATATTTTCATACACTGTTCCTTGCACAATAGGCCTATGTTCTGACCTCAGAACACTTTTACCATAGTTAACTGTTTTTCCGACAGTAAACTTGCTTGGTGGCTCACCCGGTGAAGCATTGCACTTGCAGGTTTGATTCTTAAGAAACACAATAAAAGAACTGACATGATATGTACAACAACCAACATAAAACATTGCCAGACTCACATTAATCTACAAAACTAAACAAGTTTTTTGTGCCACTCACTGGGCATTTCACAAAACTTGCATAAACCAATGTAATATTATTGTGCAGAAAAGTCTATCCTATCTCGTAAGATTGGGCACGGCCATTTGTAAATTTAATGTGTCTGGCTTTTAGCTATTCTTAGCTGTATAAAACAGGTCGATTTGCTGCTTGATATTGCAAACTGGTGCATCTTACCATTATTTTAATGCATTATCTTAATTATGAACACACTGGTTTGTAGTGCAAACAGTTTCACAGTTTACTGCACTTTGTTACTCTTCTCGTTATTTCCCTACAACGGCTAATGAACCGTCTTGCACATTCACAGAAAACGACTTCTACGTTGAAAAATAAGATGAATACAGGCAAATTTTTCCATTAAGCCTGGGTTGATGATATCTGTGCAACTAGTGGCATTAAAAAGAGAATTAAAATCTGCTTAAGGGACCAAAATAACAAGCAAACAGTGACTATGTGTTTGTCTGACCAATGGCAAAAAGAGAGGGCTTTTGAAGGTTGTTCTAAAACAGTAATAAATGTACTTATTTGTAAACTATTTTCAGTGATGCTAGTGACACAGGAATTAACCACATCACCTTTTAGTATTCTTTATACATATTTAGTGTTCTTTATACATATTGTAATAGGTAAGTAAGTAAAAAAAATCACCAGCAGCACTCTTGAAAAGCACCAGGTACCACTAAACTTACACCATCTCCCTTTGATTCATTTTCCACCCAACACCCCTTCTTTCATTTAGGCATCTGTAAAATGTGCAAATGCGACACCATGTCAGCTAAGCGAAGAAAAGCTTTGCTTCAAGAGAATTTGGTAACTATCAGACAGAGGCGAAGGTGTTTTCTCAGGTATGCTTCGTAATTATTGTAGTTTCTTTTTTTGCACCATGGCTCCAGGCAGAAAGTGACCTCCGGTGAGCGGCCCCAGGATAATTGTGTAGTTATTTTGTGGTAATTAGGGCATTGTAAAATAAAGCGTTATCATTTTTCCTCATAACCTTTCTTTCTGCTCTGCTGAGAAGGTGTGATTGTATCACCATACATCAAATTAAACTGTCCCCATTCTGTCTGTGTCTAGAAAGCCCAGCCAGGAGAGAGTGGAAGTATAGTTTCCTGGCTCGGAAAATGGTTTCATGCCTTTTTTTCCACTTTGAAACCGGATGTGGGTCAAATGCGAGTATGAAACCAAGCAGATGTACTCTTTAAAGTAGAGGTACTAGAAGGAGCAGAAGAGGCTTGTTTACTTTCCCTGCGTGCGTGTTTATGTGTAGGTGGGCGGTTGTGTGCGTGTTCATGTATGCATTTGCTCTCATCATATATGAGTGGGATATATGTGGGCCAGGCAGAGCTCTAATCTCAAGTGTTGTGTTTTCATCGTTGTCATGTTGTTTATTTATCGCATTATCTCTCCCCGTTCAGTCTAGCTCTCAAACACACCAGCGTTATTCTCTTACAGGCTAATTAAGTAAATGCTCCCTTTAAAGCTACAACTCTGAATTCAATGAGATTTCATTTAAGCGCTTTAGCAGCACGTTTCTGCCTACCAGGTACGACCGCTGTAGCAAATTGGTTTAAAGAGAAATCATTTGGATTACTTATATATCTCCATAATTCTCATTGTGTTCTTACAGGCTTTTGTATTCACCAAAGAGATTTAGCATAATGCTGCCTCATTTTACACACCACAACACTGAGAGGATCAACACTGGAAATACACAAAACAACAGAATTGAACTTTCACTGGTCAATGCAGGCATTCAGCATTAAGCAGGTGAATAATTTTTCCAGTTTAACAGCGATAAAAATATTCAACGCCGGGGCGGGGCTATGGTTAGACACTCCACTCACAACTGCTGCTTCTGTCTCTATTTTGACAAGAATAGCATTTGTTTCGGCGCAAAACGTTCATACACAGGGTTCATACAAGGTTCTTAAAGTGCTTAAAGTACTTGAATTTTTGAAAGGCCTGGAAAACCCTTGATAATAGAAGAAGTGCTTAAAAAGTACATATCTTTTCACACAAAATTCAGACAATTTAATAAAACATACTTTTTTTTTGCTTGTTTCAGTTAATGTCATAAAACTAGCAAGCTAAGTCAGTAGTAGTACTAACAATGTTGTGTAAACATGGCTGAAGACGCGAAAAGAAGAACTGATGAACTGAATCAACCGCTGGAACCGCTCCAAATGATTCAAACTCGTGACTTTGATCATTCGTTTCAAGCGATTCACTAGCAAAAGCCAGATCAAAATAAAAGAGACATTGATTTTAGCATTTAAATACAGATTTTATCACCTGTAAGATTTTAAGATTTCGAAGCGCTCCAATTGCATCGCATATTGCAAATAATTTGTTTCAGATTGGGCATTCAAATCATGTATCGTAAATCATTTGATTTAGATTGGGATTTCCGAGCGGGTTTGCGAATAATTCGACTTCGATCGGGACTCCAAATTGCGTACTGTGAATCATTTGATTTAGATCGGAATAGGTTCATGAATCATTTTGCAAATTGAATGATTCAAATCAAATGAGTCCTGATCTGAAATGATCAAAATATTCAGATCAGGACGTTGGAGTGTGTATTGTGAGTCATTTGATTTAGATCAGAACTTTGGAGCAGGTTTGCAAATGTTTTGCCTTAAATCGGAACGCGAACCATGAATCATTTGACTTAGATCGGGACTTTAAATTGTGTATCACAAATCATTTGATTTAGATCAGAGTAGGTTCATGAATCATTTTGCGAATTGAATGTTTTAAATCAAATGATTCGCGATCCACGCTCATAGTCCTGATCTGAAATGATCAGGATATTCAGATTGGGACTTTGGAGCATGGATTGCGAGTTATTTGATTTAGATCAGAACTTTGGAGCAGGTTTGCGAATGTTTTACTGTAGCGTGGAGCAATCAAGAAATCAAATGATTCATAATATATGAAGTCCCGATCTAAATCAAATGATTTGTGATATGCGAAGTTCCGATCTAAATCAAATGACTTTGGAGCATGGGTTTTAAGTCATGTGATTCAGATCAGGACTTTGGTGCGGGTTTGTGTATTATTTGATTCATTTTGGACTTCGGAGCGTGTATGGGGAATCAATTCTTTCCAAGATTTCAGAGCGGTTTTGCGAATCTTTTCTTTTTTTATCTTAAACAGTAGAAAACATCAATGCAGTACAGTTATACAAACAAAGCGAAGAAAGAAAGTATACACAAATACACATCCCTTAAGAAAAATAACCGTGGTTTCAATAAAATGTAGTAAACTTTGTTAGTAATAGTTTGCATGTGCTTCACTTTATTTTTGCCATTTTGTTTTATTAGTCAATTTTTATTTGTCTGTCATGTCTATGTTCACTTAAATTTTATTTTTGAAAGTCTAACAAGTGGTAAAATTGTTAGCTCACAATTATACTGTAATGTTAAATGGCTATAGTCAATGTTTAAATATTAGGGAAAAAAATAATTTTCTAGAGATATCAGTAATATTGGTATCAGTGATACTCCCCTTAGTCATAAAAAAGATAGTCTTGCGTAGCCAGACCTTCAGACTGACGGCTGAAGGTCTGGAATTCATGGCAGCTTTCATTGGCCAAGGCCCGCCCATAAGACCGTTTGACCGACATGTCAAACAACCAATCACAGTTCGTTTCGTTCAGCGTCACGTTTCGGTGCGTGGAAATGCCCCCACAACAACAGACTGGCAATTGAACTGGCAACAAGTCAGTCATTGAAATAACCAGCACTGAAAGTTAAATAAGAAGAAGGAGAACAAGCAGTAAGTCAGTCATTTGTTCGCAAATGTTGCAAAAGTGTATAACAACAATTGCATCTGCATAAGCACCTTCTAGCAAAACGGCGAGTAAATCAGTCTGCGCTTTGTTTTCCGGCGGACTGAAAATAAACGCGACACTCGCGTCTCCCGGAAATCTGGTCAAATTCAACTAATCAGATGACGACTTCGACATTCCTGAAGTGTTTCCAGTTAAGTGTACCATATGCATCAGACGTTTAGCCAACGTTCCGTGGGCGTGACGTCTGAGGCCGAGACTATAAAAAAGATGGCATTAAACAAATAATAAAAATAAACTGTCTTTATGTTGTTTCTACATTAATTTGAAGATTTAATGTGAAATTATTGCAATATAAAAGAATATTTTGAAACCTCAATGTTAGATTGGATTAATCATAATTATTTGCAATTTCAGAAAAAAATGTGTGATTAATTATTATCATTTTTTTAATCAACTGACAGCAGTAACAAAAATACATATTTAAATGTTAGGAAAAAGTACAATGAACGCTGTCTCCCAAATCGCCGGAACTGTAAGGTTTTGAATCTCAAGTCCACTTACAAAAGTAGTTGTTTCTTAGTTTTAAACTAGGATGATTTTGTGAATTTTACCCTCCAAAACAAAACTGCAGTATCATCAGTTATGTTTTAGCTCTTGGACAAAGAAGTGGACTGACAAAAAAAAAACCTGGCACAATTCAGAGAGGAGGCAGCAATATAATTAAGGTGGTAAAGGTGTTTCTTTTCTTCTTTTCTCATAAATGCATAGCTAGGTGAAATCATATTTTGAATATTTAGTTTCATATATTTTTCCTTTTTGGCTGAAATCAACATTTATGCCAACATAGCCCTGGGGCGACTGTTCACTCAACTGTATCTTTTCTTAGGCAATAATGGTGAAATGTTCCAGCTTTTTTTCCCCTCCCTCCGTATCCAAGGGTATATGCCTATAGAAATTGAGTTTCAAAAATAAACATAAAAGTATGCCAGCGATCTCCGGTCTGCCATAATTTATGTCATATTTATGTATATCATATTTTGATCAATCTCTCTATCTCTCCCTCTGTCTTTATTTGGATTTCTAACTTTCCTAACTATCATTTTAACCCAAAACTTTTGCACTGTTCTTTTTGCTGCATTGCAAGCATGGGTATTTCCTTCAGGGTATGCAAATCTAGTTGTATAAACAACATTTATTCAAAATGCAATTATAATGAGGAAAAACGTATAAACAAACAGGCAAGAGGAGGAATACTGTGAATGATGGGAGTTTAGATTCTGCAGAAATCTGCTGAGCTTCGTCAGAATCGCAGGCCTAGTTATATAACCTACACGCACATATATTCATGTAGTTAGTCTTGTGAGAAGTTGTGCTGTCTGGATATATGTGGAGATGTGACCCCTATAGCAGGGCAGGCCTGGTTATCAGCTATCTGTCAGATTAACAGTGGGATCAATGAAGAGCTGCCAGGACAAGCCTGACTAATCCACTGTAGTTTAACTCTGACGGGACGGGAATGAGTGCGGTCACTGTGAAACTCTTTTAAAGCCTTTACTGTAGATATTTTATCTCTTATATTGTGTTGAGATTCACTTTGTCCGTAAGTGCACATTTCCACAGCAGCGTCTTGCTTTAGCGCGGGCATAATTTACAGCACATTGCCTGGATATTGTTTCAAATGCAAAATGACATTGCAAGTACAATTGCAGTGTACATTATTTGCTACATTATTCATTTCTGCAATGAGCAACCCTCCCTGTGTGTGTTGGGTTTTATTTGATACATCTGATGGAGATGGCATTATCTGACTGTTTCATTATTTGCTAACGATGAACGTTTTGACTAATGCTTTCACACAGGGATTTCAGGAGCAATTGGGTTGTTTTGACCCAGCCATTGTATCTATATATAAAAAGAAAAAGGTTATTGTGACTTCTCACAATTTTGACTTTTTCCCCTTAGAATTGCATGATATAAACTCACAATTGCGAGAAATGAAGTCAGAATTGAGAGATATACTCACATTTTTGACTTTTTTCCCCTTAGAATTGCATGATATGAACTCTCAATAGCGAGTTATAAAGTCAGAATTGTGAGTTATAAACTTCCAATTTTTTCTTATAATCGTGTGATTTTTGGTGAATTCTGTTTTAATACATTCAGCAGATTAAATTAATCAAAATTGACATTTTACAAAAGATGTATATTTGAAGCAGATTTGATAACACTTTACGATAAGGTTTATTAGTGAATATGAACTAAGAATGAACAATACTTCTACAGCATTTATTAATCTTAGTTCATGTTAATTTCAGCATTTACTAATGCATTATTACACAATCACAAGTTGTGTTTGTTAACATTAGTTAATGCATCCCTGGGTAAAGTATGAACAAACCAAGCAGTTTGTTGTGATTATTATGGTTTTTATCTCACAAAAATGTATGTTTTCTTAGAATTGTGTGATATGAACTCACAATTGTGAGTTATAAAGTCAGAATTGTGAGATATAAACTTCAAATTCTGACTTTTTTCTTATAATTGTGCGTTATAAACTTAGATAAATAAAGTTTTTACTTTTTTTTTTTTCTCACAAATGCGAGTTTATATCACTTAGAATTGTGAGATATAAACTCGCAATTATAAAGTCCAGTTTTGAGGGAGAAAAAAACCTGACTTTTCAGAATTGTGTTGCGTGTTATACTCAAAATTATGAGATAAAAACTTGCAACTCTGAGAAAAGTTGCAATTGCGAGATATAAACTAGAAATTCTGAGAGGAAAAAAATGTGAGTTTATATCTTGCAATTCTGACTTTATTTCTCAGAATTGCAAGTTTATGTCTTGCAATTCTGACAACTGTGAATTTATATCACGCAATTTTTTAAAGAAAAATGTTAGAATTCCAAATTTAAATCACCCAATTTTCACTTAATTTCTCAAAGTTTATAGTTTATATCTCATAATTCTGACTTTATAACACGCAATTGTGAGTTTATATCTCGATTCAGTCACACTTTATATTAGGTGGCCTTAACTATTATGTACTTGCATCAGAAAATAAGTTCAGTGTACTTAATGTGGTCATATTGCATTGCAAAACACTTGCTTCTATTAAGGTGGGATATGGGTAAGGTTAGGGACAGGTTTGGTGGTATGGGTGGGTTAAGGTGTAAGGGATGGTCAACAGTGGTAATTACAGAAATTAATTAGAAATGTAATTACATATAGGTAAAAAAAAAAAAGGTAACAAAAAACATGTACACAATTTGTACCAAATGATTAATTTAAATGTAAGTGCATAGTAGTTAAGGCCACCTAATGTAAAGTGGGACCCTCGATTATAAGAAAAAAGTCAGAATTGCGAGTTTGTATCACGCAATTCTGAGGAAAATAAGTCAGAATTGTGAGATGTAAACTCGTAATTGCGAGAAAAAAAAAGTCAGAATTGTGTGATAAGTTGCAATTACCTTATTTTGATTCAGTGGTGGAAACTGACTACCATAGATACCTCTAGTAATTATGTCTAATTTTTTAATTTACAACCTATTTTGGGTTCATTTTAAGCCAGCCGTACAGTATTTTTTAAACTATTAAAAAACAAAACAAAAAAAAATAATAGTTCTTCCCAAAACTACTGCTCGGTCAAAACAACCCAGTCGCTGGGTTTGTCTGTATTTCACCTAGTGCTGGGTTGTTTTTAACCCAGCATTTTTTTAGAGTGCTGCTACCTACAGAAAATCGTTTTTAATCAGGTTCGCGATGGTCTCGCATGACCAGTTGTCAAGTAACCAAAAGCCTTTTAGGACCAGCAACAATTATATGAGAAACAAGCTAATCAGCTGGTTTTTTTTTTCTCAAATAGCATAACTGGTTTAAATGATGAGTAAGTCTCTGAACACTTGCAGCCTAATAGCCGACCTTGAGGTTATTATTTCAGCATTTTTTCCTTTCAGTTCAGAAGTCTTTCAGTGGAACTGCAGCTCTTCTGGTGTGATGTGAACTCACACTGCGATTGTAAACGTTAAGAGGAATCAGACTGATGTGTGCATCTCCATTTTGTAGTGTCTCAGTTGTGAGAAGGCTTTGTTTAGTCTTGGAACCATGACAGTTTTCACATCACACTCTCTCTCTCTCTCAAGCGCTTCTCTGTCATGCTCCTCTCTTTCCATCTCACTGCCACTGTCATTCCTCTCTTTTTACTCCCGTTACACTTGACAGAGCTGCTTATGGTCAGTTAAAGACAAAAGAACATACGTAAAAGTGCAGTTCACTCAAAAAAATAATTTCCGTTATTATAGAGTAAAAGCCAATGGGGTCCAAAACAACACTGAAGCACACCGACTAATTATATGAAAAAAGTATATCAGAAATATGTCTGCTTGTCACTCATGATTAAATCAAAAAGATACTTACTAATCAGTGTAATAAATCTAATTTGTGTAGTACGTTTGTGCATTGATGTGCAAAAGGTTACACTGTAAATAAATGTTTAATGATTATACAGCATGTGAACGTCGAATAAACAGAATTCAGATTTTCTTCCCGTGAAATTAGACATTTGCTAATGTGCTCTAGCGTTACATCAGTGACTGTGGCATCCCTCCCTTGAGTCACATACTAACTAGTTCATATTCCCCGTCCCAAACCAGTGTTATCAAGCCATGCTCATGTGTTTCAAGCACAATCAACCTCTTCTCCATCTTATTAAACCAGTCACATAGTCGATGAAGCCTGAAAAGAACACGTATTCCCTGGATGCATCGCTGCCCTCTTATCTTTCCATTACAAACTCACACATGTGACTTATGGGGCCGAGGGGACGGCGTCACGCTTCCCCGTTGCGCCAGCGAGGAGAGAGAGAGAGAGAGAGAGAGAAAACGAAGGAGGGGGCAGCAGAAGCTGGGAGGCCTTGGTGATAAATCATTATTTATTTCTATCTGACAGAATTAACACTCTGATGAACGCACAGAGCTTGACTTGTTTTTGGCTGCGCTGATTTATGTCCCAAATTTGCCAAAGTTTTTTTGGGGCGGCTGGATGATTTCTTCCTGGTAAAATCTGTTGACAACAGCGATTCATTACATTACAGTACACACGCAGGTGAAGCTAATGTTTTACAGGCACATCAATGTGAACATGGTGGTGTTCGTTTGTAAGCAGAGCATATTTATATATCATATTTTGTCAAATAAAGGGTTTGCTCTCATAGCTTTAGATAGGGCTAGGTGATAAAACAATAATTCTTTTGTTATAATATGTGACCCAGAACCACAGAACCAGTCATAAGGGTCAATTTTTTGAAAATCTGGAATCTGAGGGTGCAAAAAAAATCGAAATATTGAGAAAATCGGCTTTACAGTTGTCCAAATTAAGTTAGGAATGCATATTACTGATCAAAAATTAAGTGTTGATGTATTTACGGTAGGAAATTTACAAAATCTTTATTTAAAAATTTATAATTTTGACCCATACAATGTATTGTTGGCTTTTGCTACAAATATATTTGTGGTCCAGGGTCACATATTACTTGATAAAATGATAACGAGTTCAGTACATTTTCGATATAATGCAGTGTTTTACCTACCACTATCTCAACGGCACCCCCCGCCCCCCTTGAACGTCAAGTTCATTTTATTTTCGATATAGCGCCAGATCACAATAGAAGTCATTTAAGGTTATCTTTCCTATAGAACAGGTCTATACATTGTTCTTTTATTAAACAAACTAAATAGCCTTATGTTATTTATCTTATTTACACGAAGGCATGTCATTTCTGTCTCTACATGGTCGCGCGTTTACAATGTCTCCTCCGCGAAAACACGGACGGGATCGCGCACTCCATTCATAAAAACCGAATTTACTATAGCGCGAAATGCCATGGAATTCGTCGATTTTTGGATTAATAAATCAAAAGTTGGTCTGTCACTTAATTCAAATCGCTATATGGACTAGTGTCTGTGAAAACTGAAATGCAAAAAGACCGTTTTAATATGAATCCTGCATGTTCCGTTTGCCTCTGTATGTATGAATGGCGGAGACGCGGTTTTTTTCTTCTTCTACTACACGCATACTGAAGCACGCGTGACGCTAACGCTAATTTTTGGCATTTGCATCTAACATGAACAGATAAACTCAATCTCCAAAGCTGCTGTGAGTGTCCCTTTTACCGTTTCATTTGAGAAAACTAGCATCATATCATACTGTACACACAGAAACTTCACGGCAACCTGTCAAAATAAAAGTACGGTTTAACATGAAATAGAACAATATTAGTCTTGTATTACTTTTGGACAGTATAATGTAGGTGTTTATATATTCCTATTTAAATAATTGACATAAAACAATTATTACAACACAAAACATATTACAACAAGCTTAACCACTTATTAAAATACTACAATTATTATTTAAACTGAATATAATTTTTCTTCCATGTATTGATTTTAACAGTAAACCACTGTTTGTTTGCCAAAAATTAAATCATTTTAATCATTTGATTAAAAATAAATAAATGTTTATGCTTTCATTTGATTATCAGAAGAATTAAAACACAAGAATTTCTAAAAAAAAAAAAAAAAAAAAAAAAGCAAAAGATTGTAGAGCCCTATTGTTCAAAATGTTAAAATAGAGAGTTTGACTTATTTTTTCACTGAAATAAATGTTTTCGTTATTACACAAAGTAGGCTAAAGTACCGGGGAAAAAAAGTAAGCTTTTTTTTTTAGATTGAGCTATTGTGCGTTTAGCTATACTAAATGTATTTGGACTACTGTTTTACACACAGATACTTAGAAACCATATAGTTTTTACCATTGTATTGAGGTGCTGTATGTGTGGCTTTAACTGTGGTGATGCTACTATGCTACTATGGACGACTGTTAAATTTACAATCAGAATATAATATAATAAACATAAATTTACATTTGCATCCGATTTCAGTTTACCACGGTCAACTAAAGCTACTGTCAAATGTGCATTACTAAGAGACAAAAAAGTCATTAAAATTGCAGCCTGCCCAGCAAACTGAACTAAAGATACACGTCATCAAAGTCAGGCAACATATCACTGATTAGAAAATGCAGAAACTAAGAAGTTATTTGTTTTAAGATATTTATTTGTTAAGAAAAATTACTGTGCGAGTGTAATAAATTCAAAAACGTCAAGTGTTTGTCATATTCTGACCATAACGAGTAGTTTAAAACTTGATGAGCAAAGTTCAACTTTAAAAAGTTGACTTGAAAAAGCCAGGCCAAAAAGTTAAAACATTTTAAGCTAATTTTCAAGTTTAAAGTTTGAATGTTTTGAATTCAGAAAAACACTGATGATAGATGTTAACATCATTTAGCACATTGCTAGCATGTTTCTAGTTTGATTAAGGATAACAAGCTGATTTAGCAAAAAACTAAAACTAGCTAAAATGTCTGAAAACCAGCTACAACCCGGTGATGTAGCAAAAATCCATAAAAAAGTTAAAACCAGCTGATTCAGTAAAAAACAGCTGAAAACCAGTTGATATAACTGTTAAAAACCAGCTTAAACCAGCAAATTTAGTAATAAAAACAGCTTAAAACCAGTTGATGTAGCAAAAAAACAGTTAAAAAACAGCTTAAATCAGCAGATTCAATAAAAAACGGCTAAAAACCAGTTGATGTGACAGCTGATTTCACTAAAAAAAAAAAAAAAAAAAAAAAAAACAGCATAAAACTAGCTGATTTAGAAAAAGAAAATAAATAATAAAACATTAAAACCAGCTAAAACAAAGCTAAGCTGGTTGTCTAGTCTTAGCTGGTTTAGCTTGAAAGTAACTGGTTTAAAGGGATAGTTGACCTAAAAATGAAAATTTGATGCTTATCTGCTTACCCCCAGAGCATCCAAGATGTAGGTGACTTTGTTTCTTCAGTAGAAAATGAAGAAATGAAGATTTTTAACTCAAACCGTTGCATTCTGTCAGTCATATAATGGCAGTCAATGGTTACCAAATCTAAATAAATAAACATACAGACAAAACCAAATTAAACCCTGCCGCTCGTGACGATACATTGAGGTCTTAAAGGGGTCATTGGATGCCCATTTTCCACAAGTTCATATGATTCTTTAGGGTCTTAATGAAAAGTCTCTTAATATACTTTGGTTAAAAATTCTCAATAGTAGTGTAAAAAAAACACCTTTTTACCTTGTCAAAATCAGGGCCCGTATTCACAAAACATTTTATCTTAGCACTAAGAGTTCTCCTAAATAGCAGTAAAAGTTTTTAGCTAAGAGTTTTCTCTTAAAACCTATTAACAAAGCTGCTGAGACAAACTTTTACTAAGCAGTAGAGAAAAGTCTTAAGCTAAGAGTAAGGGGCGGGGTTGACCTCGTTACTATGGATGATATCAGCATGCTCACTAACCATGCATACAGTGATTGGCTGATAGGGGAGGGGTCTCTGTCAGACATTTATTCACAGAAATATTGTTGTAAATATTGCCATATTCAAATAAAGTTTTAAAAAGTTAGCAAAAATGTTGCCACATTCAAAAAGAATTTAAAATACAGGGCAAGTGTCACTTATTAAACAAGTGTTCAAATGACTGACAGCCTTTTACCTGTGTGCTTCTTATAATAAACAATTAGCTGATATGCATGTAAACAGACTTTTTTTAAAGAGCTTTTTATGCTTTTAATGACACAGAATAGCGGAGAACTAACACAAAATAATTGGGTGAAGAGAAGGGGCCAGCAGCAAAACATTTCGAAACGGGAATCAAACTCAGGGCGCTTTGAGCAGAGATACGCTATATACTGACGCACTAACCGCTAGGCTATCGGTGCCGACGTAAAAGGCTTTTTTCTATTCATTACAGAATAATCATGGCTGATAGCGAGATACGCAAACGTAAAACAAAACCAAACTGGACGCAAGAACAGCTGTTACTTCTTGCCCAACGTAGGATATAATCAAATGAAAATTTGGAGCTGGGATAACCTCCAAGACTAAAAAAAAAAATTGTGTAGGAATGTGTGCATATACATGCAGAGTGTTTCTAAAACGTTTAAGTTCCGAGGCGATCACCAGCAACATCAATTTTAGGAAGGTTAGGATTTGATCTTGTGATGTAAGCATGATTTAGGCCGATTTATACTCGACGCGTTCTTCTGCACCGCAAGCCTGTGCTGTAATGCTTAAAACAATCCTAAATTTCGGACTCCTAATTTTTGCTCTAAGAGTATTTCACAAAGCGTTTTAGCACTAAAACTAGCTCCTAAATCTGTGAAATGTTAGGAGTAGTGGAGAGGACTCCTAAGTCACTAAGATCAAGTCCTAAAACTGTCCTATAATGGCTATTGCCGGCTGTCTGCCTCGGAACAGAAACATTTTAGAAGCATTGGATGATAATGAGCTTTTCAGAAGGTGCGGTCTTAATCGCAAAGGACTGCTGCAGAATTGCAACAAATAAAAACAACCCAATAACGCCACAGATCAAGGTTTTAACAATCCTCGAATGGCAGCTTAATATGAATGCAATAAATATTTTAATGAGGCTAAGGATTTTGATCTGCAATAGCATAACAAGGTTACATGAAAACATTATCGGCAACTTGAAAGTAATGTCCGTTTTGCTGTAGCAGTTGTTTGTCACTTAAATTCTACAATCTCTGCCTTAATTTGCCTGACTTTGCAAAGAATACCAGCGCTTTTCACAGTCATATTTGCTTCTGGACAAAAGTGGGAAAGCTGCATTTATTTGCACACATGTATTTTCCCACACATCTTTTTTAGTTTTTGAGGTTATCCCAACTTTGTTTTCACAAACAAGTTGGGTAAGAAGTAAGAGAACGTAAAATTTTATTTTACGTTTACATGCCTTACTATCACCTATGATTATTCTACCCTGTTAATTAAAAGGCTGTTTATATGCATACGAGGAGCGCACATGAGGCTGAAGATACACGTTTTAGTGACACTTAGCCTGCATTTTAAAATCTTTATTTGAATATTGCAACATTTTTATTTTAAAACCTTTATTTAAATATGATATAATATTGCATGTTACAATATTTCGATGAATGAATGTCTGACAGAGACCCCTCCCCTATCAGCCAATCATTGTGTGCATAGTTAATAAGCATGCTGAAATCATCCATAGTAACGAGGTCAACCCCGCTCTTACTTTTAGCTTAAGACTTCTCTCTATTCCTTAGTAAAAGTTTGTCTCAGCAGCTTTGTGAATAGGTTTTAAGAGAAAACTCTTAGCTAAACTTTTACTAGCATTTAGGAGAACTTTTAGTGGTAAGATGAAATGTTTTGTGGTTACAGGCTCTGATCATGTGTACATAATGTATTGACATTAAACTAGTTTTTAACATGATAATTTTATTCTTACATGTACTTTAATAATATGTTATTAGCCTCGAGATAAATGTTGCAGTGAATAAATCCATATATATGCAAGAGTTATTAGTAATATCCAATAGTCTAGTGGTAGAATGTTCGTTAAATGAGTCAGAGAGTTTCGGATCTAATCCGCCGTCACAACTTTTTCATCCCTTAATAAAATTAAATATGTTCATCAGTGATCCTATATCAGAGACACATTTGTGTGTATTTTGTTTTGATTTTTAACCGTAATGAGTCATAAGCGAGGGATTGAAGTGCTCGCATGTGAACACTGAGCACGAGCCGCATTGAGAAAGTTGCGTCGCTAATTAACATCGCAACGAACATTAAGCATGATTTCAGAAAAAAATAAAAAACTACAGATTCCAGCGTCAGCACCTGAAACATTCCTTACCTTAACAGAAAGGAATGTTTCATCAGCATTAGATACGTCCGTGCTGCGAGATGTTCAAAAAAGTGGTGGGACAATATCGAGCTTTGAAAAAAGTGTCCCACCCATTCCACCCGTGAATTACGCCTATGAAAATAAGTAATGTGAAACACTAACAAAAGCAATTATGAGAAATATTTTTATTACAGCAGTCTTCGACAGTAAAACCAACACAACAGTGTTAAAATGTACGGTTTCACAAACTTTTTTCCAATACTGGTCACGATGAGTTATTTGCCATCTGACTATTCCTATGGTCACGCATTGATGGATTATAGAGTTGTTTGTACCGGCGTACCTGTTCAGCCAAAACAGCTTTAAAATTTTTTGTGAAAAATGGGGTGGCACGAGAAGCCGTGCACAACGCCACGCGAAATGAGTGATTTCACAAACCCAAGCGAACTTGCGAACGCGTATAAATCACTGATTTAAAATCAGTCTTTACGTTGCACAGATTTAGGAGCTAGTTTTAGCGCTAAACGCTTTGTGAAACACTCTTAGAGCAAAAACTTATGAGTCCTAAATTTAGGACTGAAGCGCCCATTATTTTTAAGATTTTCTCCTAAATCGGCAAGTTATGAGCTACTTTTAGCCTTAAGATGTTTTGTGAATACGGGCCCAGCTCTGCAAAATATCTGCTCATTTTATAGCATGGGCCCTTTAAATGCAAATGAGCTCTGCTCGCCCCGCCCCTCTCTACTGAGGGATTACAAGCTGTATTGTTTACTTTAGCCACGTTATTTGGTGAAACTTGCCAACAAGTACATTAAGACAGGCCATTTGCAAAGATGCATAAAAAACCCTTATACTCACTTCTGCTGTGGGTGAAGCTGCATCACGAATGATTCACATGAACATAAAATTAATATGTAGATCGGGATTGGCGCTTTCCTTTTAAAAACAAAAGTAACGTTGTCCTCTGCCTCTTAAGTGGCAGAGATGTCGGGAGTAAATGACGACTGCTATGTTCATTATTACATCCAACAACAGAACACCTCAATCGCTCAATTAGAGTCTTCCTCTGCACCTGCGTCGACACAATGGCAATCATATTCTGTTTCCGTTTGGTGAGGGCGGGTCTAAGGTAAGACGCTCATGTCAATCAACTGTTTTTCCTCACAACGACAAGAAGCTGAGAATGACCTGATTAAAAAAGGGGATATTACTTTTAAAGATTAAAAAAAAAATACCACTGGGTGGATTTTTATCATTGTTTAGCTGTATGAAGGGCGTTCACAGCAGCCGGTGCGTAATGCGTCAACGTGATCTGTCATAGTAGAGCGTATGTCACTCATTGTTTACATAGTGCATATTGGCCACTCAAAATGGTAATTACTTGTGCTTATCCTGATTCTGCCAACCGATTAAAATGTAAAAGATTACGTTTCCTTGTGACCAACCAAAGCAGCCAACCAGCTTAGTGTGGTTTTAGCTGTTTTTTCAGTAGGGAGTTGCTAAACTTTGCCATAGCAGTAGACAGCTTAAGTATGCCACAAGTCTCATTGTATAAAGGTTTTCACCACCTCAATGAAAGTATATGGTATTTTGGGTGAATTTGATAGTCTGGATCAGTTCGAAAAGATATAGCAACTAACTTCAGAACTAAAGACTGACCCGAGTTTGGTGGTTTTAGCTTTAAAGCTCTAATTTCTACAGCTTTCACTTAGGAGTAAAAATCTGCCTTTAAACTTGAAAGAAATAATGACTTGAAATTAGTGATAATTTTTTGGCCATATCACCCAGCCCTAGCTCTATATCACATAGAAAACTATCCCACTAAGCTAACATTTATTTATTTACTAAAACTACTAGTTACACAACTCTCCAGACATATTTTTAAATAATGACCACTAAACTGTAAAATTGACTTTTGTCCTTGACAACCATCTCCTACATTGTGCTGGTTTCATGGTTCTCATAGCATTTCAGGATCCTTCTCAAAAAACTCTCATCCATCTTTTATTCCCATTTAATTATTAAGGTATTTGGTATGTAGCTATGCCATTATTGCTAAATAAACCTGTTCAACAAGATGATCCTGCTGACACCATTGCGGTTTGAATTTTTCTTAGCTAACATCATAAAAAAAAATCAGTTCATTAATAACCTTTTTTTTTTTAAGATATTGCACATATGCAACAGTTGGCCTTGGCAGGTAGCATTATTTTGCAGATGTCGGGAGTATTACTTGTCATGTGACATTATTAAAACAGAAGTTTCTTTAGAGGATTATTAATATGCATTTTCAGGTTATTGGGGGTCAGTGAAACGTAGAAATATTACAGGACACTTCACAGTACATTAGTGGGCTTGTATAATAAACCATACTGAAGTTTCGGCCTTGTATCTGACTGTAAAGGCTTCAAAGTCAAAGCATGTGTGTCTGTCTACTTTAATAAGCAATTCATTTTTTATGCAAAAGAAAATAAAATATCCATATTACCTAACAGTTCTCAGTGTTCTTACATGAAGAGGTCTGAGCGGTCCCTGTGGTGGCCTCAGGCTCTGAAAACTACAAAAAGTGACTTTGGGCCACAATCAGATCTTATTTCTTTTCATGTTTATGCATAAAAACACTGCTTACGCTTCTTAAAAACACTTTCAAGGCGAATAAAAGAAAATGCATAATAAGTATCACTACTTGGGTCTCTGAGGGTTGAACAAGATCAGCAGAAAATAAAGTATAATGGTATCGAATAGATGTGTTTGCCAACCAATAGATATGGTCAGGAGCTTCACTTCCATCTTAACTTCACCATTACTCCACCAAGAGCCAAACGTTCAATACAGAACGAGACCCAGGAGAGCAGATCCATCCATTGTAAAAACGACATCCCACTGAGCCGTAATGGCCTCTTTCCTCTCAAGGGGCCACATAACTAGGCAGTAATTGATTGGCAGTTAGAAACCAAATCTCTGTTTTAATTAGTGTGGCTTGGCTTTGACTGGCTTAATGAAGATGCGTTCGTACATAAATCATGCAGTTTCCAGTTATCTGTTTGGCGGCACGTGTTTAGGTGTGCAAGAGCCAAAGAAGCAGAAAGAGAGTAAAAACAGAGAAAGGTCATGCAGGAGTGGAGGGCCGCCGATGATCGGTTTCACTGAACTGTGTAACCATGGTGACCTGCTGCCTACCGGGGCATGATTGGAGGATTTAGACACTCTGCTTGAGAGATGACAGCAAAATACAGAGGACGTTCACTCAACAGCCGGGGTTCAAGTACTGTTTTTCTTTCAGTCCGCATTGCAAGTATAAATTCAAAGATTCATTGATGCGGTCAATCGTTTAGACCTGTACAGACGTTTGTGCATTCAGTCTGTTTTTTTTTTGTTTGTTTGTTTTTTTTTTTTTGAAAACAAGCTTTGTTCATCTGCTCACTCCAATGTCACTCAAATATGTCTTTTTGTAAGATGGAACTAAGATTTACAAAGAATAATAAATGTAACACAATGGCTGTCAGAAATCCTATAGAAGTATTTTGTAACAATATAAGACTTTACTATCAGTTTTCTATTTAATTTAACATATGCTTGCTGAATAAAAGTATCATGCACTAGGGATACACAATATAAGATTTTTGCCGATATCTGATATTTTCAACTCATTTTGGCCAATGCTGATACCAATATAGTTCTTTTTTCGGTGTTATAAACAAATAATTTTTATTTTTGGTTAGTTTTTAACCAAAACTTATTTGTTAAAATTAAATAAACAATAATGAAGTTCTTTCATAATGAGAGTAAATTGAAAGCTTTAAAAATAATTCTAAATCAATCGCTGCATTATTTTTTTTTTCCGACAGATGCGGTAGTAACCTTAGCATTTAAAGATTTAACATTTGTAGATTGTCTAAAGCAAGAGTTGTAAAAAATCAGAAAATCTTTCAGAGCAAAAAAAAAAAAAAACATTTGCACATTAATGAATAAATATGTAATATGCATTTCGTTTTGGTGTGCAGATTCTTAGTTTTTTGCAAAAAAAAAAATTAATTCTTGTTTTTTTTAAAGTACTGACTCCAAATTCTTGAACAGTAAGATTTTTTTTAAGTTTCTTCTGCTCACCAAGCCTGCATTTATTTTATTCAAAATACAGCGAAAACAGTAAAAAAAAATTTTCATTACTTAGTCACATGATCCTTCATTCTAATATTCTGATTTCCTGCTCAAAAAACATGTTAAAAAAAAAAAAAAAAAAGCTGAGTAGAATGTTTTTCAGGTTTCTTCATGATAATTAGAAAGTTCAGAAGAACAACATTAATCTGAAATAGAAATCTTGTGTAACATTATAAATGTCTTTATCATCATTTTTGATCAATTTAAAGCATCCTTACTAAATAAAAGTATTCATTTCGATAATTTATTTCCAAAAAAAAAAAAATGATACTGATTCCAAGCTTTTGAATGGTATAGTGTATAATGTTACAAAAGCTGTTTATTTCAGATAAATGATGATCTTCGGATCCTAAAAAAAAAAAATTTCAAATATTGATGATAATAATAAAATTTCTCTTGAACAACAAATCTGAATATTAGAATGAAGGATCATGTGGCTAAGTAATGATGCTAAAAATGTTGCTTTGATCACAGAAATAAATTAGATTTTCAAATATATTCAAATAGAAGAACAGTTATTTTAAATAGTACAAATATTTAAAAATTTACTGTGAGCAGAAGAGACTTTTTAAAACCCCCCAAAATCTTACTGTCTCTTTAAGTTTGTAGATTTCTTTCTTCCTCTCTCATCCAAATGTCAGACCTCTCCGCCTTCTGCTGTAGCTTTCCTAGAGCCCAGGTCAGATTGAATGGGGTGAGGCCAGATAAAGCACCGCTAGTGTTTTTAACAATAGTCTGCAACAAAGTGACAACAGAAGAGGAAAAATATGATTTCCGTGAAGCTACTGCTGCTCTTTGGACAGTTTTGGAGGATGGATTTCATCTCTTGCTCCCAGCCTCGTTTGCAGTTCTTTGAAACCCGTTTGTCGGAAACGACTTTTATATCTCGCTGCTCCCAGCATGTAATGAAAAGTCCTTGTGACATCCTCATTTTCCCTGTTATAAACATTACGACTTCCTGTAATTAGCTTAGTCATTGCTTTACAATCTGAAGTAATTATCATTTGAATTTCTATTAAGGAGGTAGTCCATTTAGGGCCGATTGTGAAACGCAATTTGGTATGTTGACAAACAGTAATGACGGTCAGCGGCTTATTACGAAATCATTAGCACACTGAAATCTCATTATGTGTAATATCATTCCATAATGTGTTTATTAGTTGATGAAGAAGCCCAGAATGCCTGCAGCCGAGTGTTAAAGCACATGCTCACATGATGATACAATGCAGCTGTAGGACAGCTTTTGCAGCTCAGTCATTGGCCTAGCTAGCTTCACGTCGCATTACCGGAAAGATTGAATGACCCGTTTTAATGCACAAAGCCACTGACCCACTTCAGTGTATTTCGTTGGTGCCTCAGAATCTGGAAATTTTCTCATTTTATTTCACTTCCATTCATGGATCTCCTGTTTTGAGTCAACACATATTAAAAGCATGCTATAGTATACCAGTTTGGGATTGTCGACTAGTCTTCCAGATTACTAAGGTTGATCAAGATTTTTCCCCCTTAATTTTGGTTTTCCTGTAATGTTTTAGAAAGTATGAATTAGTGATGAGAAGCAACACTCTCTTAGTAATCTTCTTTTTTTGTCACACCAGCGAGTAAATGTCCTGGTAAGTGTCCTGGTTTTAAAGTGTGTTGATATGATTGGATATGACTGGTTCCCCTGAGCCCACTGAGTTTTAACTGACCCTCTAAAATGTGTGGTGAGTTTGGTGGGGGGTAATTAAGAATGAATGGTTGAAAGTCACGTGAGAGAAGGCAACACCTTCATTGCGATATGACTGGTTATATTTAGCTGTGATTGGTTAATTCCACCATCTGTGTTCTGAAGATTAATTAAAAAAATAAATAACTCATTAGAGATCGACCTATATGGGTTTTTCTATAACCAATGCCGATGTTTAGAAGTCAGGGTCAGCCGATGGCCGATATGTGCTGCCGATTTTTTTGGCCGATTTTTAGGGCCGATATCTTGAAGTTCTTCCCTTTATTTGCATGCTAAAATGTCACACTAATAATAAGTGGATGCACATCATTTCTAAACTTAACATCATGAACAATGAACACAATGAACCATCTTTCGGATTTTGAGCACTGCACAGTATTATTATAAAAGATTTAACCAAAGAAATCGAACTGACCAAGTATTAAATATATAAAACAGATAATATAAAAACTGTTAATCATTTACATAAAAGTTTGAGAGCTGAGATTAATGTTAAACTTTAATGTTTTAAATATAACATTTTGAATACAGAAATTTTAAATGATTTATATAACTGAGAGGACCTGCCAGCAGATGGCGGCAAGACACTGATTTAATTACTGAATCATCATTCATTTGATTCGTTCGAACAGCTGATTCATTCCTGAATAAAGCAAATGACTGTCTTTATGAATGGAAAAATTGAATCATTTCAACAGATTCGTTTAAAAACACACGTTCATTCTGAAACGAAACACCGCTGTGTTTAAATGGAGATGCACAGCGGCTCAGTAGTGACTTGTTTCAGAATACTTTTGATGACAAAAGAGAGCAAAATCTTACTTTTGACGACGAAATAAAGCAAAGCAAATAAAGCAAAATCAGGCAATAGTGTAATCTGCCTGCCACCCGCACCTATATTTTTTCTCTGATTTATCTAACCGCACACGATCTTCCTATTACAATTATTCTAATTCTTAGTTTTGTATGATGATATGATGAATGGATGGTTCATTTTAACAGCTGATCTTCACATCGCTGCACACTTATATAGGCTTAATCACTCGTGCTTTTAAGCCAAATCCATGCTGAAAAAAATAACGTTTACTGACATCTGGACGTGACCATATATGTATAAACTCGCAGTATCTGAGGTGACGGAGAGGAAGGTGCAATCATCAAAATATATTTAAAATGAAGCTGGCGCCACGGTCGTGACCACACAACTCGGGTTCAGATTTTAGAAAATGTAGTTAATGTTTACATCATTATTGATTTATCTCATCCACCCGCGACCCACCCACAAGTAATTAGAATGCATTTTATTATTAGCAGACCCGCGGATATAACCACCCTCCGTGCATCACTGTCTCGGAGTGAGGCGGAGTAATCGCAAAGCTGCATTGTTTGTGAGAGCCGCTGCCTCCTTCACCCCACGCACACAGTGAAATTCTCCGACTCCAATACAGGAAAAATAAAACAGAACTTATAACACTGGGGCTAATATGTTAGCAAGCAAGCTGCTGATCGTTTTCGACTACAGTCTTTAAACTTAACTGCAAGCAAACCTTTAACCAGCTGTAGCATTATGCCAGTTCCCAACGGTTCTATGCGTTTCTTTCACTAAGTGAAAGCAACACTTCAGTTTACTACTAATATATAGTAAATATATGGCCATAGGACAGAATTTAAGCCTTACATTTATCTCTCAGAACTGTTATTGAATCTTACAAAAGTTTTAGCTTGGGGTCCTTCACAGCAGCGCGTTTTACCGCACCAATAACATGGGGCTGCCCGCAGACGTGCCTGACTTTAAATCGGCGCTACTAAACACGGATATCGGCCGATGCCGATATATATATATAAAAAAAAAAAAAAATCGCAAATATCGGCCGAACGATATATCGGTCGACCTCTATAACTCAAACACTTAGATATAACCACTTAGTTGCATCAAAATAAGACTTGAAATGGCTTGAAAACATGATCTGTGGGAGTTGTTATTATTTTGGAATAAATAAAAAACGCTTAAAAACACAAACTTGATGAGACTCATACTTGGCTTTAACATGAATTTACATTTGACAATAATAAAAATAAAATAAAAAAAAAACATGTGATTGAGTCTTTTCCTTAACTTTTTTTCTTGCAATTGCTTGACTTTTTTCTCAGAATTGCATGATACAAACTTCCAATTGTGTGTTATAGTCAGAATTGCGAGTTATAAAGTCACAATTCTGACTTTTTTTCCTCACAATTGTGTTTGTATCTCGCAAGTGTCATAATTGTGTTATAAAGTCAGAATTGCAAGATATAAACTTCCAACTGTGAGTTATAAACTTGCAATTGCGAGTTATAAAGTCACAATTGCTTTTTTTTCCCTAACAACTGCGAGACTGTATCTCACAATTTTTCTCACAATTGTGAGATATAAACTTGCAATCCTGAGAAATAAAGTTAGAATCGATAGATATAAACTTGCAATTGCGAGATATAAAGTCACAATTCTGACTTTTTTTCTCACAATTGTGTTTTTGTATCTCGCAATTCTGACTTTTTTTTCCCCTCACACTTGTGAGTTTGTATCATGAATTGTGAGATATAAACTCGCAATTCTGAGAAATAAACTCAATTTTGAGAAAAAAAGTTGCAATTCTGGTATTGTGATCAGAATTGTTTATATCTTACAATTCTGAGAAAAAGTGTCAAAATTGTTATAAAGTCAGAATTGCAAGATATTTTTTTCTCACAATTGTAAGATATAAACTTGCAATTTCGAGTTATAAAATACAATTTTGAGGGGAAAAAACACTGATATGTTAACACAACTGCAAGTTCGGAGGCAAAAAAGTCCAAAAACGCAATTACCTTTAAAAAAAAATTTATTCAGTGGCAGAAACGGGCTTTCATACAGAACACCACTGATATATATTTTTTCAATGATAAAATATTTATGAAACCTGACACTGAAAATTCATTGTGTCTGGGAAGATAAAATCCATTTTTCTTCATCCTTTCTCAGAAAGAACAGAAAAAAAACGTCAGGGCAAACAGATGAGCCAGCCTAATTCACTTATGTGCGGATATTTAATAATACAAGCTTAATAAAGTCAAACATCTCCTAAATAAAGCCTTATCGTACTGTTGTCCTGTCTGCTTCAGTGGCCTGATCTGTATAAACTACTTTACTTTCTGACTGTAACATGAGATCGAGTCTTTCCCTTGATCCTAATCTGCTAAATTTAGTTATTGGAGCATTTCTCACTTGCATCTTTTTCCTCTGGCTGACTGTACACCGGCAGCACAGACCAGTTTATTTATTCGTTCCTGTTTACACTGTCGTTCTCCTTTACATTCTAATAATCTTCTGCTCTGTTCAGGAAGACAGTCTCATGACAGCAGCAGGATTATTACTCAGTGCTGGATGTAATTGCTATGGGCCCGGTGTTTGCTTTCTGTCTCTACAGTAAACATTATAAATCATCGCTGTTCACCGTGGCTATCTACACTAACCCAATGGCCGTTCGAAAATCAAACTGACCGCTCTAATAGCTAAATATAAATGAAAACTACATGAGAATAAATAAAACGCTGCATTGCTGGAAGTGTCACTATTAGAACTGTTCTTTATGTTATTCTTTTTTCCAGTTTGTAGCTACACAAAGCAAACCAACTGCAGCTTTGTTGTAGGATAAAAGAATTCCCTTTGTGTGAATAGAAACTTAGCAACACTCTTCTTTTTGGTGAACATAAACAGTACAAAAGGGTCAAACATATAACCGCAGTTGATTTAGTAAAAGAGAATCTTTTGGTTGCACTTTATCATTGATAAGAGTTTATGAAGTCAGAAAGGGACAATCACTATGACCTCCACTTGTAATTTTCAGTCTTTTAGTGTTGCTTTTAAGAATATGCATCACGTCTTATATAAAGCTGACTTATAAAAAAAAAACGTTGGTAGGAGCGATGATCAGAAATCATTTCAAATATCTAAAATGCTCTGATTACTTTTGGCTGAACATTTTTTCTTTTCTTCTTCCAAGGCTTTTGTCAAAGTAAGAAAACTTTATTTTTATGCTTTATTAATTGCATCAAAAGACATTTTGGCAGTGTATATACCTTGGGAATATACCTTGGCAATGATTCACAAGTTCAGATGTTTGAACACCTGGGCCTGTTGATCAAACTCAAAAGAAAAAAAATTCTTCTGCAGAACATAAAGATATTTTGAAGCTTTTTTTCTTTGGCTCCATACAATGAAAGTGAGTGGGGTCCAAAACAAGTTTGGACACTTTAAAGGATTAGATAACCCAAAAATGAAAATGTACCCACCTTCAGGCCATCCAAGATGTAGACGAGTTTGTTTCTTCATCAGAACAGATTTGGAGAAATTTAGCATCACATCACTTGCTCATCAGTACATCCTCTGCAGTGAATGGGTGCCGTCAAAATCAAAACAGCTGATAAAAACATCACAATAATCCACAAGTAATCAACACATAAAAATATATTTTGAAGAATGTTCTAGCTTTTTTTAATGTTCCATACAAAGTAAGTGGGCTTTGGACCCCTTAAAGAACCCAAAAATTTAAATTTGCTAAAGATTTACTTACCCTCAGGTCATCTAAGATGTAGACGAGTGCATTTCTTCATCGGAACAGATTTGGAGAAATTTAGCATCACATCACTGCTCACCGTTAGATCCTCTGCAGTGAATGGGTGCCGTCAGAATCAAAACAGCTGATAAAAACACCACAATAATCCACAAGTAATCAACACACATAAAAAGATATTTTAAAAAATGTTTCAGTATTTTTGTTCCATACAGGGAAAGTCAATGGGGTCCAAAACCACTTTGAATCCAACTATAGGATTAGATGTTTATTTTTGGGTTATTTGCTGAAGATTTACTCACCCCTAGGTCATCCGAGATTTAAAAGAGTGCGTTTCATTATCAGAACAGATTTGGAGAAATTTAGCATCACATAACTTACTCACTGGTACATCCTCTGCAGTGAATGGGTGCCTTCAGAATCGAAACAGCTATTAAAAACATCACAATAATCCACAAGTAATCAACACACATAAAAAGATATTTTGAAGAATGTTTCAGCTTTTTTGTTCCATACAATGAAAGTCAGTGGGGTCCAAAACAACTTTGGATCCCTTAAAGGATTAGAAAACCCAAAAAGGAAAATTTACTCACCCCCCGGTCATCCAAGATGTTGACAAGTTTTTTTTGTTTTGTTTTGTTTTTTATCAGAACAGATTTGGAGAAATTTAGCTCACCGGTAGATCCTCTGCATTGAATGGGTGCCGTCAGAATTGAAATAGCTGATAAAAATCACAATAATCCACAAGTAATCAACACAACTCCAGTCCATCATTTAATATCTTGTGAAAAGCTGTGTTTGTAATATTTATCAAGTTTACTTTTTTAAGAACTAGTTCAGTAGTTCTTTAAAGTATCTTCTTTTTTCCAATGAAGAAAAAAAAAGGGCAGGTTTGGAACAAACCTAGGTTTGGAGTGTGAATAAATGATAACAGAAATTACATTAAGTACTATCCCTTAAAACCTGACTACACCCTTGAGTAAAAAAAACAGTTGCATCATTACGGTCCACACTTCATTTAAATTTTTTTCGTCTTTTCACATGGACAGTCTAAAAAATAGTTTTATTTAAAATTAGGGGATGTAATTTTCAGGCTTTGGCTCAGAAAGGCCGTCACATGTTGAGAGTAATCTGGGGCGAACCATCCTCTCAATGATTGCTCAAACTTTTTAAGCATTACGAGACTGAGTCATATAAGGAGATATGCATAATTACCAACCTCTCCCACAATCCCCAAGGCCATGTTATTAGAAACAAAATAACAACCTAGGTCCACTCCTCAACCTTTTCACTAAATGAAGGACTGAGGCTGTATTAATGAGATGGCATAATGTGGAGTTTGTGCCGTGAGTGGCATTTGCACTAACTGGCTGTCTGAACCTGAGGGTGAAACTTTATTTCACTCTCTCAAAGGAATAACTGAATCATTTCTTTGCGTGATAATGGAATCTGAGATACAGGTGGGTTTTGTGAAACAATGGACTTAAGCGGAGGGTCAGCTCAGGTTAGCCAAGTGTAACATATTTGTCTTAATGACATTGAAGTGGTTTCCCTCTTCTTCAGTTGAAGAAACATTTTTGAGACTTGGGTTCTGATACCAAAAGAATAGACTTTATTGCCGAAACAATCAAGCCGAGCAAACTATGAGAACAGGCTCTGCAGTCTGGTCATAGAGAACTAACTTAGCTTTGTCGAGGCAGGGTTTTTATACCTGCCTTCTCACGCACACGTCAAACTAAATTATTGGGGGTCCTTGTATTTACCATTATTATTATAAACAGATGTTCTTCCCCACCATGGACTAGCTAGAGGCCCCTAACATAAGTTCTTCCTTACCCTGGCCTCTCTAGTGGACATGGCCTAGCTAGTGCACCTCAACATATATTTTGTCTATTGTCAAAACAAACCATATAGCTTCATCATATGGAGTCCACCATATGTGACTTTTGCAATGTCTGCACATTCCATTCTCCTGCAGGCCCTTTCACCCAGAAAGACACATGATTATAATAGGGAAATAACTTGATGCATATATGGCTATAATCACATTGATTATACTTGATTCTGATTAATAAAAATCTTCTTCAACACTCACCAACCTTGTTCTGTCTTCAGATTGAGATAATAATGAATAAATGTAGTTTATTTTCGAGAGATCAGAATAACTGTGGCTGAAACTCTCTGTATGTTCTCAGACTGCTTGTGTCTAGTTGGTGTCAGTGTGGATTAAACTAAGCAAGAATGTTTAGTATGATTTTATGACGCTGCTATGATACTTCAGCCTCTGTCCTGGGCAAAAAGAGAGGGCATAAGTTTGATTCTGAGTCTGTTACGGTTAAACGAAAGTGACATGGAATGGTTGTGGCACTTTAATAGGGTACAGCTCATCTAATTAGGAGTACTGTCACCAAAAACACTAAATAGCGGCAAACAGCACCACAACACTTTCATTAACACCTGTTTGATGCAATGCACTGCGAAACCTTTGTTGAGTGCATGTCGTGAGAGAGGGTTGTGTTGGGTTTAAATAATTGAAACCATGATGCACATTTATGTTGCTAATGAGAGTCACTGAAATGATTGAATATATTTTGAGACTGAGAGAATTTATGATTTTCAATTTTAAATCGGTTTTTCACACCAGTGATAGCTACAAAACCTCCTGAATTCACTTACAAGACTATACTTTTTTTTTTAATTTTTCTACAAAACATTTTGTAGCAAATAGAAAAAAAACAGTAAACAATATACAAATAAAATATGTGTAAATAAAAAAATACCCATCTAAATATATATACATTTTACAAAACATGTATATATTACAAACATTTATTTAAAGACAAGAAAAGACAGTAAACAAATACTATATTATATATAATAAATACAAATATATTTAATTAAATAATTCAATAATACAATATAAATATTTTTAAAAAGCTAAAATATTAAATTTTATGAGTTATATAAGTTAAAATAATGTGTATTAATATAATATCTTATTTAAAGTAGTAAACAATATGCAATATTATAATACAACATCAAAATCATACTACATAAAAATATTAATAAGCATATCAAAAGTATTTGTGAATGGTAACAGATGTTGCCTGTATCAAACATTCATCCTGATATCTCCACTGTATCATTGTAGCCCATCAGGCATTTTACCTAGAGTAATTGTATAATGTGTTGGTTTTATAATAAGACTTTGTTAATAATTATTTTAACCTTATGTGTGTTGACACAGGTAGCAGAATCATTACTGAAGGCGAATATGTGGAAATGACTGGAATCACAAAAGACATGTCCGGCTCGTACGACTGCGTCACGTCAAACGACATCTCGCCTCCAGACGTGAGGACTGTTCAGGTTACCGTAAACTGTGAGTACCTCATTCATTTAAAACCAATTTCTGTTAACGCCATCCATTTCTCATGCGCTTTTATGAATTTCTCAATTACCTGTAATTCATTTCACAGATCCACCTGTCATTTCGCGAGTTAGGAGCACAGGAACGGCTGTCGGCCAGAAAGGAGTATTGTGGTGCGAGGCATCTGCGGTTCCTCTGGCAGATTTTCAGTGGTATAAGGGGGAGCGCAGGTAGGGCTAGCAGGTTTTGTCTTATTTTTGTACTGTAAAAAAAAACCCTATTGGAATGGCATATGCTGGTTAGGTATGTTTTGAAACATGGCAGCTGGTTTGAGCTGATCCTGTGCTGGTCTTAAGCTGGTTCTGAGGAACTAGCTCCTGCTCATGACCAACTAAGGACCAGCTTAAACCAGCTGCCATGCTTTAAAGGGTTAGTTCACCAAAAAATAAAAATGAGCCCATTATGTATATGGATATTTCACTACAGGAGGCCTTAATTCACCCCCCAGAGCCGTGTGAGGCACATTTTATTATGGACAGATGCGCTTTATTGGACTTCTTTTGACCTGAAGAGAAACACTCACCTATTGTCATGATAAAGCTTGAAAGAGCCAGGGCATTTTTTTTTTTTTTTTTATATAACTTTTATTGTATTCGTCTGAAAGAAGGAAGTCATGTACACCTAGAATGGTTAGTAAATAATGGGGTAATTTTCATTTTTGGGTGAACTAACCCTTTTTTTCTGTTTTTTTTTTTTTTTTTTTTTGAGATAAATGTAAAGTGCCTCAATTATGCCAGTTTTAAGGTTCTTAATATTGTCTTCTACAATAGGTTTACATGCAAGGTCAAATTTTTTGTTTTAACATAAGCATTTAAAATCACTTCATTTTCCAATGACTCTCAAATGATTCCTTTGAATCAGTTCTAAAATCCAGTCTCTCTAAACCCCTTCTTTCTGTGAGCCTACTCTGCTCTGATTGGTCAGATGGCTCAGTCTATAGTGATTGGTCCACCGCATACAGCACGTGTCAGAAATGATACTCCCACTGCCATAGTTCCATATTTTGAACACTCAATAGAAAATATAAACATCAATTATTAATCATACATACAGTTTGTGATTCAGTGGAGCCAGCTGGTCCAAATGAACTGGGTACTGAGCAATCCTTTAAGAGCAACTCCCTTAGATTAGAGAAGCCGTCATCAGTAAAATGGTGACGCAATGTTTAGCCACCACGGAAGTGGGATTAGAATCACTAACAACTCGTTTTGGCTGTTCAGTGTCGATTCTTTCTTTTGGGAAACTTTATTTAATTAATGCTTTATTTATCGCGCACTTTCAGCTTTACAACTTTGCTTTTTGTTTACTTTTAAATACAGCTACATCACACACTGCATGAAAGTCAATATTGAAAATGGCATAATAGGGGGAACTTGATGCATTAAGACTTTTAGGTTCCCTCAATTATTGTCTTAAAGTTTTAGTTCACTTCCAGAATAAAAATGTCCTGATACTTTACTCACCCCGTTCATCCAAGATGTTCATGCCTGAACAAAGAATTTTAAACTGAACAATAATGAAATGTTAAGAGCTTGTGAGTTCCCAGCATGCATTCAGGGGCGCCGCTCGCAATTTTGGGCCCTATGACAAAATATGACGTTGGGCCCCCCCTACCACACACAAGCAGATCTCTGGGGGCCCCTAAATGGCTTGGGCCCTTAGAATTGTCCTAACTTTCCCCCCCTTAGCGGCGCCCCTGCATGCATTACAGCTGCCTCGATGAATTTATTGGCTTTGGATTTAGTGAAGTAACATTCAAAATGTCAAAACACATTTGTGTTGCTTAGGACAATTTTTAAAGGATTAGTTCACTTCCAGAATAAAATTCTGATAATTTACTCGCCCAGACATGTCAGTCTTTCTTCAGTCAAAAAGAAATTAAGGTTTTTGAGGAAAACATTAGGAAAAAAATATGATTTTTCTCCAGTTTAAACCTTCAATTTATCCCCATTGAAGTCCACTATATGGAGTTTCAATGCAGCTTGAAAGGGCTCTACACAATAGCAGCCAAGAAAGAACCTAGTGAAATGATCAGTCAAATTGGACAAAAAAAAAAAAAAAAGACAGTTATATACTTTGACCACAAATGCTTGTCTTGCACTAGCTCAACTTCACACATTAATGTTATTACATTGGACAGGTCACACAAGAAGAACTAACCATGCGTGACTTTTCCAGCGTGATTGGGTAATGTGTAAAGTCATGCAATTGTGGTTAAAAAGTATAAAAATTTTTTTTTTGGAAAACCACCAATTGTTTCGCTAGGTAAGACCCTTATTCCTCGGCTGGAATCGTGTAGAGCCCTTTGAAGCTGCCGTTTTGGACCTTCAACCCATTGATCCCCATTTAAGTCCACTATATGGAGAAAAATTCAGGAATGTTTTCCTCAAAAACCTAATTTCTTTTTGACTGAAGACAGACACGTTTTGGTTGAGTAAATTATCAGGAAATTTTTATTCTGAAAGTGAACTAATTCTTTCAAAATGTCAAAACACATTTTAGGAGAATTTTGAATGTTATTTCACTAAATCCAAAGCCAATAAATTCATCTAGGCAGCTGCAATGCATGCTTGGAACTCACAAGCACTTAACATTTCAGTATTTCAGTAACATGAGTTATGATGCATTTAATTTACATTTCTCAGTACTTCCGACTTAAAACGTTCTATGAACTGAAAAATGTGTAGTTTTTTTTTTTGTTTGAATGAGTGAAATTAAAAAAGTAAATTGCCTAAACAAGGGAGAAGATGATAAATAGAATTCAAACCTGGATCTCCCCAAGCTCAACAAATGTTAAGCAACATTTTCAACAGAGCTAGTTAATTAAAAATATGTCTATTTATTAGGCAGTTAGTCTCACACAGCTTTGCGCAAGAGCGGTGCGTTAATTTGCGCCGTCAGCCATCCACTTGCTGCTAACTTGACCTCAAATTTTCCAGACTCTTCAACGGACTCAACGGGGTCAAGATCGAAAACAAGGGTAAGGAGTCCATGCTAACGTTCTTTAACGTCTCCGAAGAGGATTACGGGAACTACACCTGTGTGGCCATGAACACGCTGGGAATAACAAACACCAGCATTATTTTGAACGGTACGAGTCTCCTTCTAATAACGAAATGCATGTTAATTTATGCATAAAATCCATGTCAAGTGTAACTCTGTGTAGTCAACGAGCGTCTCAATGTGTCAAATGTTTGCCTAATGCAATTACATCAGCTCTCTTCTTGTCGCCCCGAGGCATCCGCTAACTCTGACGGTGTTTGAGCGCTGAATTCGCAGCAATTGCTTTGAACAGCATAATGCATGATGATACACACGCTGGATGTTTGGGAGGTTGTTAACGTGTAAGGTTTCTCTTCCCGCAGGCCCCGGAGCGATACACGATGTGAACAACGCAGCCTTATCGCCAGCCAGCTCACTCTTGCTTCTGACTCTGGTTTTAACTCTTTCGACCCTCAGCAAGTTTTGATGCTAAAGCAGCGTGTCCGTTTCTCCGTACACACGCAGACTCACAGTCCCACACACCGAGAAGGAGAGTACTTTATCAGTTATTATCATCGTCATCATCATTTAAATTATTTTGCCTTATGTTTCTTTTCTGAAGGGAAGTGTCTGTGTGGGTTTATGGGTCTGTAATAAGATGCTTTGGGATTTAACAGTGTTTTGAAACAGTGAACTGGACTGTGAATGGAGTAAGTTTGTTAGCTGGGTAGAAATAATAATAGAACCACTGTATGTGTCTCTCCAACCTTTTGTATGTGAAAAGAGAAGCAAAAATTCATGTAATCGTGAATAACTGAATGGTTTTTCGCTCAGTATTGAACAGTGTGAATTGAGGTTACTGGTGTCTTGTTTTCCTGTAAAATAACATGATTTTTTTTTCTTTTTTAATTTTTCTTTTTTCTAAATAATCGATAAAAATGACAAACAGCAAAAAAGAAACAAACAAAGAATCTAAAGAAGAAAAAAAAGCTTCAATGGGCCCAGAAAGTATTTGGACGCTTGAGTCACACTTAATGTCTGAATGTCATTGAACCAAGCAAATAAACTTTTTTCTCGCAACTAACTTTACTTTTCTTGCATTTCCATTTCCATAATCCCCTATAAAGGTGTTTTTTTTAGTGGATGAATGAAGTCATTTCTCTAGTATAGAGTTCATTACATAAACTACAGTATGATCATAGATTTAACAAACAATCCAAACAAATAAATCTTAGAAACAGAGAAATAAATAGTAAAATTATCATCACTGCAGTAATGGCAGCTATATATAAAGAAGTTTAGATATTAATACTTCAGCAAGGATCCTTTTATAATGTTACAAAACATTTATATTTCAGATAAAAGCTGTTTTTTTGAGCAGCAATTCAGAATAATAAAATGATTTCTGAAGGATAATGTGTTTGGAGTAATGATGCAAAAAGTTCAGCTTTGAAATCACAGAAATAAATTACATTTTAAAATATATTTAAATACAAAACAGTTATTTTAAATAGTAAAAATATTGCAAAATTTAACCGTTTTAGCTGTACTTTGGATCAAATAAACGCAGGATTGGTAAGCAGAAAAAAAAACTAAAAATGTTACTATTAAAAAACTTTTGACTGGTTGTGTATATGTATAACACAAAGCCATTACTTGAGTGGTAATAATTTTGCTCAATGCTTTATCTAACACAATGACATTCACGCACAACGTGTGGCAACGTGTGGCATAAATGTCCAAATACGTTTTAGGGGATGCTGTATGTGATATTTGATTTACTGTACATGTACAGATGTATGCAAATACTGTTCACACACACAAGATCTATGCGTTCAATATAATATAGCACACAGTTCCTAAAAACATAGTGCATCCTCAATGCTCATCTGCCATTGACTGTGTTCAAACGACAAAGGAATCACACCGATAACCTGCACGTATACTTGTACTGAGCTGACATAGTTACAAGCAGTAGGATATAGACTCCTTATCTGGTCTAATATGTTTTACGCTGCTTAGAGATGTTTTTAGTGTAGACACAGACAGTATGCCCTAATATAAGCTACATAAATATGTTCCTCATATAAAGACCCTATAGGATGACAGCTGCTGCGAGCTGTATAATCATAAACGTACCAAATGGAACAGAGGAACTGATCTGAACAGTTTGAATAGAGATTCTCTATTAAGTCCAAAAGAGTGATTCGTCTTAAGTCTTGATCTCCACAGGTCACGTTTCATACCACCAAATAAACATTCAGTCACTGTATATTTTGTTGTAAACCCCTTTCCGGATACATCTGTATTGTTTTAAACTAATTGAATTTGCTTTGGATGACTCTACTGGAGTGTTTCAACTACTTTCTCAGGTTTTTGGTGCTGAGTTTCTTTTCAGTGTGTATGATTTTGTATTCTTGAGTCTTGAAGTAAATTTGACAGAAGCCAAAACTGTTATCGCAAATGATATAATAAAATGATGATATTTAATAACTTCTGGGGACAAAGAAGTCCCAGTAACAGACATATTTCCTTGCGTATCTGTGGGTGATAACCATCAATTTATCCGTGATCTTTAGCACTAATTTCCACACTAATATAATGTCATATAAATGTCAAATTGTGCATGTCTGAGCAGGTGGAAGAATATGGTAATCTCAGATTTCATCTATTTCATATCCCATATCTTTGCTTTCATAAGTCTGCTGATTTAGCAGCCGTACTTTCATACTCGTTACTCTCTACGAAAGCCGACCCGTCAACACGCTCATAAGGGACTTTGGATACCCACCAGAAATGTCCACTTATCAGTAGCCGCCAGTGTACAGGAGCTTAAAGGGAAATATACTCATCCTCAGGCCATCCAACATGAGTTTGTTTCTTAATTGGAACAGATTTGCAGAAATTTAACATTACATCACTTGGCCACCAATGGATTCTCTGCAGTCAATGAGTGCTGTCAAAAAAAAAAAAAAGGCCAAACAGCTGCTAACAACCTTAAGTTAAAAACGTCTTGATGGATTATTACAAACTAGGGCTGTTTGGTAATCGAGTAATCAGTTGATTGTCATGACGATTAATTGAGTAATCGGGTATTCATAATTAATATTTTCTTGGATCTTTTTCGCTACCAAAAAGTTAGACTACTATTTTTAACATACATACAGGCCTGGATTCACAGACAGGGCTTAGACTAAATCAGGACTAGGCCATAGTTCAATTAGGACATTTAAGTAATTTTTATAAACGTGCTTAGAAAAAAACATTACTGGTGTGGATCTTAAGACAAAACAAAGGCACTAATATATTTTAAGAGCAGTCAGTGCAAGTTTCTTTCAGTTGAAACAGCTCAGATTTGCATTTTAGTCTAGGACTAGGCTTAAGCTTTTCTGTGAAACCAAGGGATATAACAATAATTAATTCAAATAAAGTATCAAAAGAAAGTACTGAGTTTTACTGAACAAAGCTGTTAAAATACATATATGTACATTACACATTATGCCTGCAGAAGGCACCAACAGCCTGGTGATTGTTTTTACACTTCACTGTGCGACCTAATCCTTGTTTAATATTTAATACACCAAACATTTAATTTAAATATCCACTTAATCTTTAATATTTTGCCTGTTTCTTTACAACAAAAATGCTACAGCCACTATAATTTCCAGATAAACATAATAAACCCAAACTCACAACAATATGCAGAGATAGTTTAAGATGTTCCACGCACGTAAATGATAACTGTTTGTGTGGAGCAGCATTTACTGTGAACACATGTATGTAACCTACTCGCATGTAAATAGTTAAAGCGCATATATTAAACCTGCATCGCGTATATTTAACTGAAACATAGCATTTGTGAATTTACAATTACAAACAGTAATTCGCTACACAAGACAATATTTGATGGACAGGAGTCATGTGGATTGTGATTATTTTTATCAGCTGTTTGGACTCATTCTGACAGCACTCATTTATTGCAGAGGATCCATTAGTGAACAAGTGATATATTACTAAACTTCTTTAAATCTCATCTGCAACTTTGCTGACCTGAGGTTGAATACATTTACATTTTCAGGTGAAAATTCCTTTTAAAAGTAGCTCTAAGGGAACACAAACAGTCACAAGCACTCAACCCACACGACTAACATTACAGCGCTAAAATGAGACCTTGTCTGTGAGCTGTCTGCATTCAGCTTCAGTGAGCACTGTCAACAGCGCCAGACAAACACGCTGAAGAGGAATGATTCAAGTCCAAGGTCTGCCACATCACCGAGAAATAAATATATGCCCATAGACTGTAAATGACCTTTCAGTTGATTCCGAAGTGAAACTCCTGCACTCCAATTTGAAGGATGCTGCTCTGTGACCGACTGAATGGTTTTTGTGACTGACGTTAACATGGCGAAGCTTTTTCAAAAAGATTCGCTCTCGTGGATATCAGATCATGTGAACGTGGAGTTGAAATATTAATTAGGCCTCATTGTGATCATGACATTCATGAGCTCTTTACGTTAAGCACGACACTGTTCTTCGACATGCAGTACGTTAAAAATGCTGTATGTGAATGAAAAAAGAAATATATGCAAATATTTATCCTGATTTTATTTGATTGTTAAATATGAGGACGGTGTAATTGCGGAGATCAACACACCTTTTCCTTGTTAGCGTTGTGCCTTGCGTGCATTTAAAAAAAAAAAAAAAATCATGTGGTAGTGCAATCGAATAGACTCAGTATCGACCCTGGAAACTTCTGCTCGGGATGCGTCATTGTAAACAACCGGCTCGGTTTTACTTATTAAATGGAGTTATTTTAGTGTTTTTTGAAATCATCTTTTGATAAGTAACATTATTCATCAGTATCTCAGTTGTGTTTCGAGTGAAATTGCCCAATGATTTCTGGTGAATTTTGTACAAGGTTAAAGTACATAAATAGGTTGTACTGTAGATTATTAGAGTATCATTTTGGTATGTCGGTTACCTTTTTAAAACACTAATATTGTGTCGGTGAAGATGCTATTGACAGTGATGTCATTTTAACTGCTGGGATGAACGGTACAAACCACAGCCTGTGGCGCTACAACCTTCACAGTGATCGGCAGTAGTGTACATAAATGACATTTAACGTTTAAGTTACAAACAGGTATAATTCAGAATGTAATCGTTTTGCTTTATTTTTTTAATCGATATATTTATATTTATTGTCGTCTGAGGGAACAAAATAGCAAACGTTCAATAATAGCACTCTGGGTTTTTGCTGACCTGATCATCGTTATTTTAAAACTGCTGCAAGTATACATGCTACATCTAAACACAGCACAGTGTTTCACCCAAAATCTCTTGGCAAAAAAGTATTTTGCCCTCCCTTGCAAAACTGTATTGTATGTTTGTATTTATTTTTTCTGACTGTCTCTATCTAGTTACGATTGTAAAGTGTATGATACCTTAACATTTGCAACACACAGCTCTCTCAATGTGCATGTACAGCCGTAGTTGTATTTTTCTTTTTTTTACTATTGGAAAATGAGTACAAGACTGTTGTATGTGTTCTGTGTAATAAAGTTAAGAATATTTTCTTCTAGTTTGGGGTTGTTAGTTATCTAATGCACTATCATAGAACTTTTCATAAAGGGATGCATGATCTCACAACACCATGTTGATTATTCATATAAAATATGTAATTGTGTAATTGTGTAATTGTGAATGTTATTGGTAATGCTTTACAATAAGCTTTCATTAGTTACTATTTGCCTACATTAGCTAATATGAACTAACGATGAAAAATACTTTTAAAGCATTTATTAATCGTAGTTTGTCCATTCTAACATTAACACATTATTAAAGGAGCACTTCACCCAAAAATTTAAATTGTCACTAATTACTCACCCTCATGTCGTTCCAAACCTGTAAGACCTTTGTTCATCATCGGAAAACAAATTAAGATACTTTTGATTAAATCCAAAAGGTTTCTGACCCTGCATAGACGGCATTGCAACTGACACGATCAAGATGAATAAAGGTCTTATGGGTTTGGAACGACATGAGGGTGAGTTTTTAACTGTGGGTGAACCCCATCCCTTTAATATCAAAAGTTACATTTCTTAATATCATAATTAAATGAGCCTGAGCTGCATGAACTAACAAAAGTTGTGGAAGTTGTCACAAGTAGAATTTGGCATGTCATGTCAAGAATAGTTTACTTTAAAATGTACATTGGCTGAAAATGTTACTCTCAGGCCATCCAAGATGTAGATGAGTTTGTTTATTCCTCAGAACAGAAATTCAGCAGTATATATCTTTTGTTCCCTAGTGGATCCTCTGCAGTGAATGGGTACCATCAGAATGAAGAGTCCAAACAGTTGATAAAAACATCACAATAATTCCACAAGTAATCCAGACCAGTGTTTGGGGGTAACGCATTACAATTAACGCAAGTTACGTAATCAGATTACTTTGTTCAAGTAAATATTAAAGTAATGCATTACTTTTAAATTTACAAGAACATATCTGAGTTACTTTTTTCAAATAAGTAATGCCAGTTACTTTATTTTCCCAATAATTCACTGACATCTCTTCTGTCCTGTGTTCACTGTGAGCATGGAGACTGTAATGTACACTGTAAGTTTGAAAACGTTTAGCTTAAATGTATAATATGAATAAACAGTGCTCATAAACGGCCGTTGAGATAGCATTCTCAAGGGAAATAAGTTGAGGCTTGGATAAAACTAAATAAAGTCCAATGTATTTTTTAATCACTATTGTTAATTTATTTTTTCTAGAGTTATATTTAATGGGTCACACTGTGCAGTGTGAGGACCAAACCAAATCTCCAAGTACTCTTATGAGAACCAGGCAAAAAAAAACTTATGTTCACCCCTGCGTATAAGAGGTCATTGTACTATAAAAACATCCTGTAAGTTTCAGAACTCAAAACTTTCTTGTTAGTCTGAAAACAGCTTAGGTATGCATGTAGCCATAATATGTAGCCAATCTGCCAAAACAGCAGGTTGTGGAATGTGCCACTTTATGACGTAATAGTGTGACTAAACAACACCTCCACAGAAGACGATCAACGCCTGCTTCTACATCACTGTCTGTGCCATTACTGTCACCACAGTGTAAATAACGAAAGCGGCAAACGCAGGTCAACGCAGAAATCAAACCATAAAGATGGCTCCAAAGACAACAAGATGCTGTTCAGTGCCAAGCTGTCTTTGCATTGCCCAATCCTAACATTAGGAAAGGGTGTATGAACTCACCACATCAGTAAGAACTTAGTCCTTTATTCACTTCATTTTACTGCACATTCATTTGCAAACAATTTACAATTCGACGCAGCATTTTCAGAAAGACTGAAATTAAAAGACAATGCTGTGCTGACTATATGTGACCCTGGTTCACAAAACCAGCCATAAGGGTCAATTATTTGAAATTGAGATTTATATTTATTCTGAAAGATGAATAAATAAACGTATCATTGATGCATGGTTTTTCAGGATAGGACAATATTTGGCCAAGATACAACTATTTGAAAATCTGGAATCTGAGGGTGCAAGAAATAGGAGAAAATCACCTTTAAAGTTCTTAGCAATGTACAGTCGTGGCCAGAAGTTTTGAGAATGACACAAATATTAGTTTTCACAAAGTTTGCTGCTAAACTGCTTTTAGGTCTTTGTTTCAGTTGTTTCTGTGATGTACTGAAATATAATTACAAGCACTTCATACATTTCAAAGGCTTTTATCGACAATTACATGACATTTATGCAAAGAGTCAGTATTTCCAGTGTTGGCCCTTCTTTTTCAGGACCTCTGCAATTGGACTGGGCATGCTCTCAATCAACTTCTGGGCCAAATCCTGACTGATAGCAACCCATTCTTTCATAATCACTTCTTGGAGTTTGTCAGAATTAGTGGGTTTTTGTTTGTCCACCCGCCTCTTGAGGATTGACCACAAGTTCTCAATGGGATTAAGATCTGGGGAGTTTCCAGGCCATGGACCCAAAATGTCAACGTTTTGGTCCCCGAGCCACTTAGTTATCACTTTTGCCTTATGGCACGGTGCTCCATCGTGCTGGAAAATGCATTGTTCTTCACCAAACTGTTGTTGGATTGTTGGAAGAAGTTGCTGTTGGAGGGTGTTTTGGTACCATTCTTTATTCATGGCTGTGTTTTTGGGCAAAATTGTGAGTGAGCCCACTCCCTTGGATGAGAAGCAACCCCACACATGAATGGTCTCAGGATGCTTTACTGTTGGCATGACACAGGACTGATGGTAGCGCTCACCTTTTCTTCTACGGACAAGCCTTTTTCCAGATGCCCCAAACAATCGGAAAGAGGCTTCATCTGAGAATATGACTTTGCCCCAGTCCACAGCAGTCCATTCGCCATACATTTTGCAGAAGATCAATCTGTCCCTGATGTTTTTTTTGGAGAGAAGTGGCTTCTTTGTTGCCATTCTTGACACCAGGCCATCTTCCAAAGTCTTGGCCTCACTGTGCGTGCAGATGCGCTCACACCTGCCTGCTGCCATTCCTGAGCAAGCTCTGCACTGGTGGCACTCCGGTCCCGCAGCTGAATCCTCTTTAGGAGACGATCCTGGCGCTTGCTGGACTTTCTTGGACGCCCTGAAGCCTTCTTAACAAGAATTGAATCTTTCCTTGAAGTTCTTGATGATCCTATAAATTGTTGATTTAGGTGCAATCTTAGTAGCCACAATATCCTTGTCTGTGAAGCCATTTTTATGCAACACAATGATGGCTGCACGCATTTCTTTGCAGGTCACCATGGTTAACAATGGAAGAACAATGATTTCAAGCTTCACCCTCCTTTTAACATGTCAAGTCTGCCATTCTAACCCAATCAGCCTGACATGACAATGACAATGATCTCCAGCCTTGTGCTCGTCAACATTCTCACCTGAGTTAACAAGACGATTACTGAAATGATCTCAGCAGGTCCTTTAATGACAGCAATGAAAGTAGTAAGTAAAGTTTTTTTTGGGATTAAGTTCATTTTCATGGCAAAGAAGGACTATGCAAATCAGCTGATCACTCTTCATAACATTCTGGAGTATATGCAAATTGCTGTTATAAAAACTTAAGCAGCAACTTTTCCAATTGCCAATATTTATATAATTCTTAAAACTTTTGGCCACGACTGTATATTACTAATCAAAAACTAAGTTGAGATATATTTATTGCAGGAAATTTATAAAATATCTTCATGGAACATAATATCCTAATGTTTTTTGGCATAAAAGAAAAATCGATAATTTTGACTAATACAATGTATTTTTGGCTATTGCTACAAATATAACCAGGGTCACATATCAGATCTGACAGTAATGTCACACTACACAAGTGTAACTATTTTTTTTTTTATGTGGTCACTATTGCTTTATTATTACAGATGGTTTGATATGAGTATTTATGAATCCATTTATGAAGGATGCAGGCTGTCAAACATAAACAACTGTTAGCCAATCACAGCAGTTGGCGTTTACTTCCAAGTCTCAGAAATGTTCAAACAGAGCGTTCTGATGAGTAGGGAGAAGGGTCAAAACAGGACAGAAAATAGCCTATTACTTCTAAATTATCATGTTTTGTGATGTAAAAATGTTGATAACATTTTAAGTGGACCCCTGAGAACAGTACAAAATAAAAAAGATGCAGTTCATGACCTCTGTAACTACTGCAGAAAGCATTTTCAACATGTTTACCAGTTTTGACATGTTACATTGTTTTAAAAGACAGTTTACCTCGTTAGCACATCTCTGCTCGCACTGGTCCTGCTCTATTGACGATACGCTCCCAGTTTGGCCGTGGTCCTAAAGATAATGCAGCCAAGAAATGTCATGTCAAGTTAATGCGGTCTATATAAATGCTTATTTATTCACATATTTGTCTTTCTGAACAAGCAGCTCTCATGGCATGTTCCAGAGCGCCGCTCCTGGGCACTACGATAAAGAAGTCCACCAGGAGTACAGAAGGGTGGAACAGAGCAGGCTTTTGTTTGTTTGAAAGGAGGTGATTGTCTACCTTCACCTCCTGGCATAAAAGGTGATCATTCCCTGGCTTCCATCTTTTGTTTTCATGTTGAACATTAATAGCCTATAGACAAAGGACTGGCAAGAAATCGCCAAGTTACGTAACAGTTTTCTCACCTCCACTACCCCCGGTTTAAAACTCTATGAATATTCAATTTCAACATCTGCCGTTTGTTTGTTAAAAGCCAAATTCTACTTGCGACATCTTCCCACAATATTGCTTGCAATCCAAGTAAATTTATATTTATAGTCTCAGGGTAGGATTATGGTAATTTCTGTATAGGCACATACATACAAGTCTTGGCTTTGAAAAAGCTGTTGAACAGTTTTACTGTTAAGGTCCAGAAAAAAAAAAAAAAAAAATAAGATAGATGGACACCTTCTGTGCCAACAGGCCCCAATAACAGGGTATTGTCGCAATCTGAACCTGCCATTAAATAACTTGTTTTTTGAACATTTAGTGGGTTTTCAGCAAAATGTGAATAATAAAACAATTATTGAAGGTGAACAAAAAAAAAAAAATAGCAAAAATTACAATAGCACCAAACCATATAATAATTTGTATAATACAGGGTTCCTACTGGGTATGGTAAAATATGGAAAAGTATAGAATTTTCCAGGTCTGGAAAAGGAAGGAAAAAAGACAGGATAGTATGGGAAGGTATTTGTGTTTCCAGACTTTTGCCCCATTTAGTTTTTTTTTATATATAATAGAAAATTAAGAATTTACTGAAAATAACTGAAAATATGACTGAATTAATTCAAGGTGTACTTTTCATTATGCAAAATGCAGGTTATAAGCATTTATTACCTATTGTTCCATCAGCCCATTTCACCGTGTGGTTTCTTGGCCTCCACAAAGTATTCATTAAAGAGACCTAAGGCCTTGAAATATGGCATACTGCCTTAATGAAAGCCAAATTTTAAACAGTTATTATTAACATTTTTTTTTTTTAAAGTATCCATCTTTTTTTTTTTACAAACCCTTGATTTTACGCCATTAGCCCATTTCGTGTCATGGTTTCTGTGCCGCCGCAGAGGATGTGCATTTGACATCAGGGCTTGATATTAGAAGTACTACCAGAAGAAAAGCTCAATTTTGAGCAAGTAGATCTCTGTTAATTCATGTGCATCCATGCTCATTTTATTCACAGTAAGATGGCAGTGATGCACAAAGGAAATAGGTAGGTTATATAAAACTAGGAATTGTAAAGCGTAGTGAATAGATTCTTGAGGGCACAAAAAAAAGTTTCTTGTGTGCATGTAAAAGCCTGTTGTTGCTGTTTTTTTTTTTTTTTAAATGTATTTATTTTAGGGGCTCTGTATGTTGTCACTTCGAGAAGATCAGTGAAAAAAAAAAACCTGACAAAATAAAAATATAAAGCTGAAAATAATGCCTTACGAACCATTTATGTTAAATATGGTAAATGTTAAATTTAAGTCTGGAAAATCATGGAATTTTGAAATGGAAAACATGTAGGAACCCTGATAATATAATTAATATAAATAACAATTAGTAAAATATTAGTAAATATTTATAAATATTTTATCATACATAACTTATACATTGGAAATACCATGTAATAATTTATAAATTACATACATTTTAAAATATATAGTACACACTTACAACATTTACAACACATGATAACTTGGCCTATACAAATTTCATTAACAATTTGAAGTTTTTTTTATATATTTTCCATTTTCCTTACAACTTGTAATTTTGCCATTGTCTTTGTCATTTTCATCAGTTTAGTAAATGTTAAACTAAATGGCAACTAGCTGAAATAAAATTTTAAATATTTTATTTCAGTTAACATTTATTTTATTTCAAGTAACTTCAATAAAAAAACAGGAAATAGCAAATGGCTACAATTTAAATGGGAACATACAAAAATATCAAATCATTTTTTGACCTACAAATACTATAACTTGTAGAATAATTCATGTAAAGAATACATAATTAGTAAATTAATTAAATTAAAATATTACTAAATAATTTATATTGTAATTAATAATTTATTATATTAATAATTAATCATAATATTTCATCAAATATAATTTGTCTTAGAATTGATATAGTAATTTATAGATTACATATATATTTGAAGATATATAATACACACTTATATTTACAACACTTGATAACTTGGCCTATAAAGATTCTATTACTTACAATTTTACTTTACTTGAGTCATTTTGTTGTGCATCTTTGTCATTTTAATTAGTTTTTTAATATTTCTATATAGTTTTAGTCATTTTAGTACAATTTGAACTAATGACTAAAGTCAGTTTAGTAAATGTTAAACTAAATGATAACTAGCTAAAATACAATTTTTATTATTATTATTATTATTTTTTAAATAATTTATTTTGGTTAACATTTATTTTATTTAAAGTAACCTTTAAGAATATCAAACCATACTATAATTTGTATAATATAATTACAGGGTTTCTGCAGATATGAACAAGTGAAATTTAAGACTTAAGACCTTTTTAATACCACCTTATATGAAATTTAAGACCGAAACCTGTAATGGAAATAGATATTATATTACATGCATATATGTAATATTTATTGTGTTTAATGTAAAAAGTAAACGCAATATCATGGCTGTTATAAATTTAAATTTATTACTACGATATACAGTGAACTTTTCATATCAGCAGATACTATTCCACACAAAATATCCCCATAAAAGTACAGTACCACTAGAAATATCTGATGTAAAAAAAAAATTCTGAAGCAATATTTTCATCAGTGCTCTATTAGCTTTTACATCTTAAATCTGCATATTTGATTTACCTTTATAAAGGCCTTTTTTTTTTTACTTTTGAAATGTATGCATTACCTTTGAAATCTATTTTATGAATTTATCAATAAATTCTAAATGGCTGTTAGCAGTGAGATTACATAATTTACACTGCAAAATTAAAAGTGAGATTAATGTTTTAAATACATTTATTGATTTATAAATATATACATTAGAAATGTTGGGTGTGGAGGCATACTTTTAAACACACTAAACTACCAGCAGGTGGCGGTAAGTCACTTCATGAGCGAGTTATTTCAACTGTTTCGAGCAAAACGCTGAATCATAGCAGAATGTTGCTAGGAGAACGCTTCTGCTATTGTTGCATATTGTCTAATATGTAAGTAACTACTTGACTAACTACTTTTTTATTGAGCTAAAATTAATGTAACATTTGTAATTGTGAGAATTTTTAGCAAAAAGCTCACTTGGTATATTACTGAACTATATCATGTTATAAATAAACTATACATTTTAAACTTTTACCTCAGTGTGTTTCTTTAGAGTGCTGTTACATTCATTTGTTTTAAAGTATGTCACAAATAGACCAGAAATACACTATCCATTATCAATTTCTGTTTACGTTTAATGTATTAAAATATGAATCTTTCTTGCCTTTGGATGCTTCTCTAGTTGTTTTTGTCACTTCAGTTTTAATCAGGCGGTTTGTTCGGTCGGGCAAGTAAAAAAAAAACATTTTAAAAGTATTTCGAACGCTGGCGGTCAGCTAGCTCGACCTATATTTCTTATTATACTACAGGGCCGTTGAATGCTTGAATCTGATTGGCTGACGAACGTTCTAGAGGTGTGCATTATATTCAGGGAAACGCACGGCGAACGTAGTTCCAGGCAGCTTTAGACCGCAGTGCATGTCTATATCACTTCGCCATACGATTTCAGTTATTTCAAAGGTCCTTACAGCCCAAAACAGCAAAATAATTAAAACCCACAATGACACTGGCCAAACTAATAAATACAGTAAAAATCAGGATAAAAACGACAGATTATTTCCATGTTTTTTTCCACAATATATTACGTTTTATTATGTACGGAAAGCACAAACTATTTCTCTCGCCCTCTCTCACTCACCTCACAGACTCACACACATAACGTTACAGTTTGCACTCGCGTTAGCATTCGCGCTAATGTTGTTAGCGCTGCTCTGACGATTAACAACTTAAAAACGACATGACAGCTCTCACGCGAGGAAACAACGGCGTGGTCTTGAAGAAAATGAACTTAAAGTTTAACTGTTAGTAGAGACGATGCTGCCAGTCACCCTTGAGAGACACAGACATGAGAGAGGTAAAGTCATACACTTAGTTTTTCTCTCCCTCACTCTTTCCGTCTGTCTGCTTGTCTTTCGGTCTGTCTAAACTTCATTATTAACGGCATTATTTTGCTATCAACAGCCCAAGCGTCGTTACTAGTTCTAAAATGACGTTTTGGAACTAGCAACGAAGCTGTTGAATGAGCTGCGTAAGAAATTAATCCTACTCACAATAGGGTTTCAAGGATAAAACCGGGACGAATGCCTTGAAATATATCATTTGATCGATGTCTTGAGGTGTGGTAACTGTAGTATAAGCGGAATAATTGACTTCGGGCCGTAGAATTCTACGAAAATAATGCACACCCGAGGTGTAACGGCCACTCCGCTTCGCGTCGTGACCGCATCACCACCTCGGGTGTGCATTATTTTCTAAGAATTCTATGGCCCGTCGTCAATTATCCCTTACTTATTATTGATAACATTATATACAGAAAAAGGTAGTTTGACCTGTATTCTGCTACTGCGATTCTGAAGACGCAGTAACTTCCACAGAGGGAGAAAAAAATCTAGTTGTTAGCAACTGGCCCTATATTCAGTTTTTTTCAAGCTAAGTATCACTAAACTTGCACTTCCCCATAGCTAAAAAGTTAAATCTATTTTACTTCTGCGGTACAATCCGAGAGAGACTCGCGGCAATAACAGAAAGCTGATTGGCTATTGCATGCTGGTCTCATTTGTAGTTTAAATACAGCAAATTATATTTGGAATAGTGAAATAAAGAACTACAACACCACGGAAACAACAAAAAGAGAATTTAAATGAGCATTAGAGGTAGCGTTACATTGACATCGGAAAAATAAGACCTGTGTAAAATTATTTAAGACCTAGAACAGCGAATTTAAGACTTTTTAAGGCCTAAAATTTTGATTTTTAAATTTTAGACTTTTTAAGACCCCGCGGAAACCCTGAATTAATATAAAGAACATTTTATTAGTAAAACACTTCAAAATAACAAATAAATTATATTGTAATTAATTTGATCATATATTTTATCATACATAACCTATATCTTGGAAATAATGTAATAATTTATATATTACATATACATTTAAAAATTTAAAATATATAGTACACACAGCATAAACATAATAACTTGGCCTATATCAATTTAATTAATAGTTTGAATTAAGATTTTTATATTTTCCATTTTAATTTTACTTACAAGTTTAATAATTTTGTTTTGACTTTGTAATTTTCCTTAGTTTTTTTTATGTCTATATAGCTTTTATTTTAGTAAGTTGAACTAATGACTAAACTCAGTTTAGCAAATGTTAAATAAATTGGCAACTAGCTTAAGTAAAATTTTATTTGAGTCAACATTTATTTTATTTCAAGTATTTAAGAATTTAAGTATAAAAAAAGAAACCGGAACTAATTTAAAAGGTAACATAAAATATTGTTGTGCCCTTAAATGTTATAATTTAATAATTTATATAAAGAATATTTAATTAGTGAAATATTACTAGATAAAATTATTACAATATAATTTATCACATTTTAGGATTAAACACAACTTCGTAAATGGTTAACTAAAAGGCAACTAGCTTAAATTAAATTATTATTTTTTAAATATTTTATTTCAAGTATTTTTTTTTATATATGGTTAGACCACAGTTCAATCTTTTACTTGAAATTCTTCATTATGTAGTTAGTTCTTGCCTGAATGTGCTAAAATGACAATAAAAGAAAATAAAATTCACAAATTTTCAGCAGCTTTGAATTCGATTTTTGTAGCTAGTATCCAAAAAGCATGATTAGAGAAAACAATTTTTGCAGTTGAACTTTTGATTAAAATTCTCTACTCACTTTAAGTAGAACCCCTCTTGACAACTAGCCCCAGTCTCCAAAATAAAACTTGCTCATCCATCCAATTTCATATTTTATGCGTCCGTCATTCTCTTTCAGATATGTAAAGCTGATGTGGCTGTTTACCTGCCTTTTCAGCTGTCTCTCAGCGCCATCCTAATTGTCCTCCATACTGCCATGTTTGTCACCGGGTGCCTCTCTAACTAGCAGCAGAGAGTGATACTACAGCCATCATCTACAATGAACAATCACGGAAGAGAAAAAAAGACAGTGAAATGCGAGGCTTTAATTAAGAGTCCTCACCGAAGCCTTTTTTAACTTCAATCACAGACGGCCCTCATGTCAATTTTAGAATGGATCTCACAGCTCCATTTTCAAGCTCAGCACTTAGAGCTCATGTGCATCACTCCCACAGGCCGTGTCTGTCAAATCCCTTTAAAACACTTACCATACTGACACCTCCTTCCCTAACCAGAGGATCTAGATGCTGCTTAAGTGCTTGCAGAATCTGGGATTTAAATTATTGATTTTGAATCAGCCTGTGTTGGTGTGGATTTGTACTGGTTTCAACATGTTTTTATTTTTTAAGTTGCGCTGCATAATATTTTTGTGGAAACTACACTACCAGTCAAAAGTTTTTGAACAGTGAGATTTTTTACGTTTTTTTTTTAAAAAAAAGTCTCTTCTGCTCAACAAGCCTGCATTTATTTGATCCAAAGTAAAGCAAGAACAGTACAATTATTAAATATTATTTACTATATTTTGAAATGTAATTTATTCCAGTGATCAAAGCTAAATTTTTAACATTACTTCAGTCTTCATTGTCACATGATCCTTCAGAAATCATTCTAATATGCTGATTTGCTGTTCAAGAAAGCTTTTTATTATTATTATTATTATTAATATAAGCATTTTTTTCAGGATTCTTTGATGAATAGAAAGATTCAAAGATCACCATTTATCTGAAATAAAAAGCTTTTGTAACATTATACCATTCAAAAGCTTGGAGTATAATTTTTGTTTCTTTTTTGAGAACGAAATTATAGAAATTAATACTTTTATTTAGCAATGAACCTTTAAGGAAGACACTGCAGGCAAAAACACTGTTTTTTCATGCACCTGTTTGAGTTTGAGATTTTGGGCTTTTTGGTGTTTCATAAAGTTTTTTTTTTTTTTTTAGACTAGTGAAAAGAAAACACCCAAAAGACACTGTTAAGTGTTTCTTTTATAGCACTTTATCTATTTGTGTCAATAGATATCAATTACAATACATATTTTTAAAGGCTGTTTTCTCAAAATGAGTTTTTTCTCCTACACTGAGCCATAAATCTCCACTTCAGTAACACTTACACACACCAAACTTTACATTTTCATTCCCGTCTATATTCTGAAGGTTTTTACAGAGGGATTTGTTCATATATATTTTGCTTGATTTTACACATTTTATTCCCCCAAAAATTGTAAAAAAAAAAAAAAAAAAAAAAACTTTAAAAAAAATAAATACATTGTTTTCTGTCTGTTCAAAGTTTTTCCTGAATTATGGAGTGACAATGTGAGATACTTAAATGCCCCTCTGTAAAAACATTTGACTCTAATATGTCCAAAAAAAAAAAAAAAAAAAAACCAAACAAGAATTTTGAAACTGACTTCATCCAGTGTGTATGCAAATTAGCGCATATTTCATTAAATAATGCCTCATTCGCATATTTAAACCTAACATTTTAGAAAACTTGTAATACAAAAAAATGTTTGCAATTATCAATGTAACCAATTAACTGGGCAAGTAAGGTAATAATTATTAGTTGTTTTTTACCCTATTCACCTGCAGTGTCTCGCCTTAAATTGATTAAAAGTGATAATAAAGACATTTATAATGTTACAAAATATTTCTGATAAAAGCTGTTCTTCTGAACTTTCTATTCATCAAAGACAACTGAAAAATTCTACTGAGCTGTTTTCAATATAATAATAATAAACGTTTTTTGAGCTGCAAATCAGAATATTATATCGATTTCTGAAGGATTATGTGACTGGAGTAATGATGCTAAAAGTTCAGCTTTGAAATCACAATAATAAATTGAATTTTAACATATTCAAATAGAAAACAGTTAATTTAAATAGTAAAATTGTAAAAAATTGTACTGTTTGCTGTTCTTTGGATCAAATAAACGCAGGCTTAGTGAGCGGCACAGAATCTTACAGTTCAAAAACTTTTGACTAGTAGTGTATTTTTTTCATATTCTATGATGGATAGAAAGCTTAAAATAACAGCATTTATACAACAGAATTAGTTTTGTAACATTGGGTCTCGTTCATGAAACACGAGCGAAACGATTTTTTTTTTTTTTTTTTTATAAATCGCTTGATTTCACAATTCATGAAATTATTCGTATTTTCTAAATGTACACCTGCTCCCTGCCACGTGTAAACGGTGCCTAAAACGTGTTATTTTTGGCAAACTAATGACACTGGATTTTGATATAGTTCGTTTACCTAATTTTTATGTTCAGTAACATTCTTCAAAATTAGATACTAGTAATGCATTACCGTCGTAGAACAACAACCAAAGCAACCAAACGCTGTAACGTTATCACCATAGCGTTCTGAACGCTTTGGTGGACACTAAACACACGTTACTTGAATATCTGAATATGTTAAGCAGTTACAATACAGTTAGCAATATACTGGAGCCAAACCTGAGAAGGGACTCCAGAAGTTTCCACTGTATGCGTTCCTGGATACGTAATTTACGTAGTTGTAGTTCATAGGCGAGATTATGCTAATTGTGAATAAACGTGCAAACAGGCCATGTTTACAAACGATTGGAATTCATTAACATACACCTGTTTAGCTATCAAATCTGATGCTTACGAAGCGTTTGTGAATCCGGATGAGAGTTCCAAAAAGGTATGTTTTAAGTGTAAATTACTCCGAATTTACTCATATTTACGTTTCATGAATGAGGCCCATTGTATGTAATGACACTGCTCAAATTCACAGGATAGTTTACCCAAAAATGAAAATTGTCATTAACGTACTCACCTTCATGTCGTTCCAAACTCGTAGGACCTTTGGTCGTCTTTAGAACACAAATGAAGATATTTTGTAACGTTCCTACCACCGTCAAGGCTCATAAACCTAGTAAAGCCGTTGTTAAAATAGTCCATGTGATATCAGTGGTTCACCCATAATGTTATGAAGCTACTAGAATACTTTTTGTGCGCATAGTAGGGATGTGCATATCGATCCTAAAGTATCGATATATCGATACTGATGCGAGTATCGAAAGTATCGATACTCAAATTGAAAATATCGATACTAAGGTGTGTTTTATTTACCAGTGATTTTGTTTATTTAACAAAAAGCCAGGAGTACAATGTGCATTGAATTGGATGCATAACCTATGTTAGAGAATAACTGTTCACGATAGAACACTTTTCCTACTCATCTGAACGCACGCAAATGATGCAAGACAGAACCAATCAATCACAGAGAGCATTCACTCCCTTTAGACAGTGCATTCAAACAGGACTGTGTTTCTTAAAAGTATCATAAGAAATCATTGATGCTTTTGGGAACGACAGCCCTGTACAATGCTTATCAGAGGACAGAAAAAAAAAATGTTTGAGCTATTTCTCAATAAACAAACTGAAACTGAAGCTTACATAATTTGCATTTCACAAGTGCAATTACATTTCTTTAAATTAACACTTAAAGTTCATTGATCATGTTTTGTAGTAATGTTAATATAAATTATACACTGGCAGAATAAAAATGTTGTATTTTATGTGTGCAACAGCCTGTCACTGGCAGCCCCTTATGAAACCAAGTATTTTCAACTGTAGGTTTTGTAGTTACCACTAAAGTAAACATATTTTAACCACGTGTAGAAAATAAAATTTAATTAGTTGCATATTAAATGTTAAAATGCATTTCAAATATAAAGTGTAAAAGGTTATAAAAAAGGGGGCATAATTACATATTTTACTCTTATTAATTTAATAAATGTAATAATTTAAAAATTAAGTTTAGAAGTATCGTATCGGTATCGATATCGATGATACTGGCCTTAAAAATATCGGTATCGTATCGAAAACAAAATAAGTGGTATCGCCCATCCCTAGCGCATAGGAAACAAAAACAACGACTTTATTCAACAATTCTTCTCCCCCTCATCACCCTAGGCGCCATAATGAGAGTACCACGAGCACGCGCCAGTACATTCACCTGCAGGTAAAAAGGGCACAGCGCATGCGTGTTCTACGTCGGCAGCACCTGACGCGTAATCGCGGTACTCTCGATAACGGCGCCTACGGTGACGAGGGAGAAAGGTATTGCTGTATAAAGTCGTTATTTTTGTTTTCTTTGCGCAGAATAGTGATGGGAGAAATTAACCTTTTCGAAGTTTCGAATCAGTTGAACCAATTGCTTCGCAAAATGATTCACTGTTTCGAAGCGCTCAAAACACCACACGCTAGTGACGCCTACTGGTCAAAAGCGTGTAAATGCAACGTGTAAAAGCTTTTAAAAACCCATTACAAATATTTTATTGAAAGTATAGTACAATAAACATAATAAAACACCATTAAATATGAAGTGTTTGTATAATATGAAGTGTAATTTGCAGGGCTTGTTTTGCTTGTTTTATGGAGACCTTGTATGTAGAAGCCAGTAAGACACTATTAACTACTTTTAATGATTTTTATTACACAAATGTCTCGTTTAAAATGTCTACAAATTGATTAAACTGATCTGAGATCAGGTAAAACCATGGACACTGGTTCAATGGAACCACTGTTTTGAAACAATTGATTCACAAAAGTTTTGAAGCTTCATGAAGCAGTATTTCGAAGGCACCCATCACTCGCACACATAAAGTATTCTCGTAGCAGGACATGTTGACACACTATATGGTCTAACTTGTCACAATGGCACCTGCCATTAAACAGGTTAAAAAGAAGAGTAAAACAAAATATTTCACCTACCTGACCGGAAATGATAAGAACAAACACGAATGTTGTCAAGATTCTTGGCTTGGAAATCCTGGTTCAGTCTGGCCAACCACAAACCTCTTTTGTTCCTCAGACAGTTTTGCATCCTTCTCTTTTACTTGATTTGTTACAACTTTTGGCAGTCTGTAATACTCCAAAAGTTTTTTCAGGTCTGATCGATTAGCACAGCCCAAAACATGACAATAATTGACCATTTTCAGTAGCAATAATCAGCAAAATATGCAAGTTTCATTTAGTTCAGTGGTATTGTTTACATTCAGTGCCGCCAATATGGCCAATTGATGACATGCCATGAAAACACTCTATATTTAAACCCACTCTGAAAAACATTCAAGTAAAACATTGTTATACACTGGTGCAAAGTGGCACAAGACATTCATGCAAGCAATGACCTTGAATTCAAATATCAAGGGGACCATATGGCGACTCAGGTAGACCAGAGAGATGACTGCTAATTAGACATGTATATTTCATATTTTTCTTAATTTTTAATAACATGTATTAGGAATCCTTCATGAATTACAATAAGACTGCAGACCAATTCTATTTAGATACAACATTTTATTATTGTAAGTCTTAAATATGAACACACCATCTCCATTAAAGGAAAAACATATGACGCAACAAATTCTTTACAATACAAGGAGTTAAAATACTTAATTTGTTCCTCTCCAGGGAACCACCAGAGATCAGTGGAACAAAATGAACGACTTCTCCGACTGGTTGTTTTTAAAGGTTGGTTGGTGGGAATTAAGTCAATTCTTCGCACCAAGTTGGACATGTGAATTGAATTACAGCCATGAACAGACGAGCCTTGTGTTTCTGTTAATACGGTGCATCGATTGAACGCTCTCTTTGATCAGCCTTGATCCAAAATCTTTTCCACACAGGAGCACACAGACATTATTTATCAAGAGGTGCTTTTTAAATTGTGTTTTTACTGCCATAAACGTGTGGATTTCTGTCGTGAGTTTTAATCTTGCAGATTTATGAAATGTCGTCTTAGTCTGGTTGTGGTCCCTATATCTTAAAGAAAAACAGATCAAAATGAAAAGTATGCCATAATGCTGAACAATACGACTTCTGGGGCAAGAAAACACACTGTCACCCATTAAACTGCACATACATCACATTCCCTTTCAATAACATACAACTTGTGCTTAAAATCCACTGGACTAAGACTGATTTCTGTCTGATATGTGGTTCATGATATTTAAAGAATTGTAAACTGTCAATAATAAAAACTGTCATCCTTCACTCACCCTCTAGGCATTTCAAAACCTGTATGATTTTTTTAAATCCATCCATAGATTGCAAATTATGTTCTGACGAATTTCTTGCCTCTTTGGAAAAAGCATGAGGGTGAATAAATGATGAGAGTTTTAATCTTTGGCAGAACCATTCCTTCAAATTCAAAAAATGGGAAACACCAGGCATACATCCTATTAAATATTGCAACAAAATGAAGAAAATTGTAATATGGATTTGAGGTCAACCAACACCTTGATATTGCAACTGACTCAACTTCAAATCAAATCTCACTTTTTTATACAGAGGATAACAGGACATCTGCTCATGATGAGATGATGATGGGCAAACGAGTCTCATCTGCTTTTTCCGAAAGCACAATATTTAGACATCAGATTTCACAATGAGTAACTGCAATGAGCTGGTATCTACCATAATACCATTTGAGAAATAAATTACACAGCTTCAGGAAAAAAAAAAAGGGAATAACAAAAAATAGAAAACGTTGCATTGTATTAATCAGGTTCACAATTTTAGTAAAAACAAGTGTGCATATTTTCCCTTTGTACAAGTTATATATATGCATATACATACAGAGATGTTAGCAGGAACGACGGGTTTAAATAATGAACATTTAAGCAGCCGGTTTGGTTTGTAGAACTCAAAATCTGGACAAAATAAAACTCAACAGGTATTTTGCTCTTTGGGCTTTCGAATGTCACATTTTTCAACTTTGATTCATATGTTGTCATCCCAATGATTCCATCATCTGATTTATTACTTTGTGTTGTAAATAAATCCATTTTATATAGAGCTTCAATATGGTTCCACATAGTCCAACTGTGCCATTCTGGTCATCAAAACATTAAAATACTGATATGTACCGCATTGTTTTGTGTGTTAAATGGTGAGATACAGATTAGAAGTACTCAAAAAGAAAAACAAAGTGAATATTACACAGCTAAAACCTGTTTGTGTCTTTTTTGCTGCTTATTTTGATCGGCTGTACAGTTATGATACAGTAAAAATATAGCGACAATCCAAAAGAAAAAGACAAATGCCTTTCCCTATCGCATGCCTTTGACTTGAATTAATATCTCCCCAATCACTGTATCCTATATGAATTCTTAAGGGTTACAGAGTTAAAATAAAATGCCAGTCACAAAAAAATAAATTAAATTAAATTAAATAGTTAAAATTAAACATGCCTCTCTGTCACTTGCTTTTAATGAATACAAAACTGTATTCAGTGGGGCAAAAGAGTGCGATAATTAGCAATGTAAGAGAAGTTACATTATTAAACTCTATTATAAACAAAAGAAATGCATGATTACTTTATTAAAAGGAAGTACTTGGGTACCCCATGCACATTTTTGGGCATTTTCGGTAACCCATGCACGCTTTGTGACTCCAAGATGAGCGCGATGTCACACAAACTGTGATTTGTATCCACTGAAAACATCTTCGGCATCAAAACTTGAGAAAGAGTTGTAGAAGTACGATGAGAAGTAGACAGGTGGGTGTAAAGACCGTCGACGTGCCGCTGTTGCCATCCTGAACTGCTCCGGGTCCTAAAGCATTGAAAAGATTCACACGTGTCAGGCAAAACAGCTCCGGTCTCCAACTGTGCTGTAAACTCCCTCGTTTTTATTCTTCAGACTGTCTGTAACATGGCATGAACTTTTATGTAGGGCGCTCACCTACGCATCTGCACTTCTGATTTTATCTTACTTCCTCAATATTATCTTTCAGCATTTTCTAGCATTGCAGCGCTAGCTGCTACTTTCTACTCAAGCATGTCTTGTCAAATCTATGTTAGTACATTACAGCATCTCCTATTTGTTGAGGAGTTTGTAGTGATTAGTAGTATTTAGTAGCTCGTGTATCACAAACCTTCCAACAAATCACTGTTTTCAAAGGCTGTTTGCTTTAAATCGGATGAAGTCATTTCTAAAACCGAAGCCGTCTCCACTAAAAGAGAGATTATATAACAAAACACTTTATAGAGAGACATAACATGGAATATGAATTCACAGAGTATACTATTAGGCACATATTTCAATCTAAATGAGATGTTTTTGCCTAAAATATTCAATCTGGAGTATTCTGGCAGGGCTCTGCTGTGGTATCGGGTCATCTAACTGGGACGAAAGCGCTCCAGCTCGGCTGATTAACGTCTAAGCGAGGGCCTTTAGTGGTCACATTTGTAACATAGGAGCATCTGTTCTTCTCATTTCAAACCAGCACAGCCCGTCTCCCCGCGCTCTCGCCATCATTACCCTACTGTATGCCGCATCCTTGACCAGTCAACCGCCGAGGTCAGCCGTAATTGCAGTTGCTTATAAACAAGATAATCACTGAAGGTGCGGTTTAACCAGATTACTAAAGCTGAGGAGTAGAACAGACGCTTCACATGCCGCACAGACAACTGTGTGGCTGTCATAGTCAAAAATTAAGATGAGAATTAAAGGAGAAGTTCACTTCCAGAACAAAAATGTACAGATATTGTACTCACCCCCTTTGTCATCCAAGATGTTCATGTCTTTCTTTCTTCAGTCGTAAAGAAATTATGTTTTTTAAGGTAAACATTTCAGGATTTTTCTCCATATAGTGGACTTCTATGGTGCCCCGAGTTTGAATTTCCAAATTTTCGTTTAAATGTGGCTTTAAACGATCCCCCAAGCCGAGGAAGAAGGGTCTTATCTATAGCGAAACGATCGGTTATTTATTTATTTTTTAATTACAATTTATATACTTTTTAACCTCAAACACTTGTCTTGTCTTGCTCTGCCTGAACTCTGTTTTTTTCCAGTTCAAGTCGAAAAACTCTCATCTTATTATCTCCCTTAAAAATCACCCTACGTCGCTGTTTTACCTCTTTTATTAAGGGTGTTTGATTTTCTTTGCATGCTTACTTTGCAAACACTGGGTCAGTAATTCTGCAGCAATATAGGATGGGATCGTTTGAAGACGCATTAAACTGCATTTTGGAAGTTCAAACTTTGGCCACCATAGAAGTAAACTACATGGAGAAAAATCCTGGAATGTTTTTCGCAAAAAACAATTTCTTTACAACTGAAGAAAGAAAGACATGAACATCTTAGATGACAATGGGGTTGAACATTTTGAGGATTTCTCCATATAGTGGACTTCTATGCCCCGAGTTTGAACTTCCAAAATGCAGTTTAAATACAGCTTTAAACAATCCCAAATGTGGTTGTAAATGAACCCGGCCAAGAAAGAAGAGTCTTATCTAGCAAACGATTGGTTATGTATTTATTTTTTAATTACAATTTATATACTTTTTAACCTCAAATGCTCGTCTTGTTTTGCTCTGCCTTAGCTCAGTTTTTTTTCCAGTTCAAGACAGTTAGGGTATGTCAAAAAACTCCCATTTCATGTTCTCCCTCAACTTCAAAATTGCCCTACGTCGTGGTTTTACCATTTTTGTTAAGTGTTTGATTTTCTTTGCATGTTTAATTTGGAAACACTGGGTCAGTTGAGGGAGAAAATAAGATGGGGGTTTTTCGACATACCCTAACTGTCTTCAAGCAGAAAAAACTGAATTCAGTGTTTTAGGTTAAAAAGTATATAAATGGTAAATAACTGATTGTTTCGCTAGATAAGACCCTTCTTTTTCAGCTGGGATTGTTTACAACCACATTTAGGATCGTTCAAAGCCGCATTTAAACTGCATTTTGGAAGTTCAAACTCGGGGCACCATAGAAGTCCACTTTATGGAGAAAAATCCTGGAATGTTTTTCTCAAAAAAACAATTTCTTTACTACTGAAGAAAGAAGACATAAACGTCTTAGATGACAAGGGAGTAAGTACATTATCTGTGAATTTCTGTTCTGTAAGGGTAAACCTCTCCTTTAGGTACGAGAGTCTGACAAAATCAATTGCAGTTGTATTCTGATATGATGTAGCATTAAAATAACAAAGATTAAAGTAATAATAGAAAAAGCTGAAATTATATGGGTGAATCTCATGAAACCGGTCAAAAACTGGATCACATTTGGCCCTAAAATAAAAAAAATAATGTATGAAGATAATGAAACAAGAACTATAGGTTTGAAACATATTATTGTTAATTACTAGTGCTGTCAAAATTAGCACGTCAATGCAGGCAATACATTTTTCTAGTTTAACTGTGTTAAATCTTTTTTAATGCAGGGGCAGAGCTAGCCACTCACAACTGCTGCTTCTGTCATTTTTCTTGACAAGTAGTGCTTTATTTAGTTGCATAACGTCTTTACAATCACATCAAATTTGAGACATTTCACACTTTAACTTCATCTCATTGACAGGGGTTAGACAAACGAGCGCAGAAATATGAAATTATTGCAATATAAAAATATATTCAAAACTTCAAATGCTATGCGGGATTAATCCCGATTAATTTCAGAAAAAAATGTGCAATTAATTAGTTTTTTAATCAGCTGACAGCACTATTAATTACCTTTCAAAAGTTTGAGATCAGTATGATTTTTTTTAAAGAATTAATTCTGCAAGGATGCCTTAACTTTATCAAAAGTTTTTTGTTACAAAAAAAAGTATTTACAATTAATTATGCTGTTTTAAATATTCCATACATCACACATCCTGAAAAAAGGATTTCATAAAACACTTTTCATGTGACACAAAAGACTGCAGCAATAACTGCTAGAAATTCAGTTTTAGTCTCTTTAATTTTCTTGAAAAATACACTCTCATATATTTATTTTGATGTGACCTGGACATGGTTTCATGAGATTCAGATTTGTATTATAGTTAAGCAGGACAGTTTTAGTCAAACAGTCTTATCAAACAAACAGAAGGTAACTACACCAACATGCTAATATTCAGTCATGTTCAATATTAAAAAAATCATATGTTGTATATTTATATTTAAGGGTTGCACTGACTAGTCAACTACTCAGTTAGCTCTGCTAACGGTTTCTTTGATCCCGAGTCAACTACTCACAGATCACATGACTTCATCTGCGTTTGTTCAATAGAACACAACAGTTGGGTTGCAGAAGTAGAATCCCATTCATTTTCTCTATATAGAAATTGATTTTTAACATATAATCCTTTCAAGCCAGACACTGCAAATGATGAAATATGTATCTGTAAAGGCAACAAAAGTCTGTGCAATTCCAGCTTCATTTAAAATAAATAAATAAATAATTACAAAATGATGTTTGATAGCCACATTCCGAGTGAAGAACTACATTACTCACAATCCTCCTTTGGATCTACCGTTCAGATAACTATAGTTACCATGGAAATGAGATCCATGGCAAAAGAGCTCATTAACAGCCACCCACTCCCATGAAGCATTGCAAATATCGTAAAAACATACACTCTTTGTTTATTTATTTATTTATATATTGCATTTAACAATTTTGCAATACATGATCTGTGACCCTGGACCACAAAACCAGTCTTGAGTAGCACGGGTATATTTTTTAGCAAAAGCCAAAAATACATTCTATGGGTCAAAATGGTAGTTTTTTCTTTTATGCCAAAAATCATTAGGATATTAAGTAGAGATCACGTTCCATAAAGGTATTTTGTAAATTTCCGACGGCAAATATATCAAAACTTAATTTTTGAATAGTAATATGCATAAGAACTTCATTTGGAAAAAAAATCAAAAGCAATTTTATCAATATTTAGATTTTTTTTGCACCCTCAGATTCTAGATTTTCAAATAGTTGTATCTCAGCCAAATATTGTCCTATCCTAACAAACCATACATCAATGGAAAGCTTATTTATGCAGCTTTCAGTGATGTATAAAGCTCAAATTAAAAAAAAATGTACCCTTATGACTAGTTTTGTGGTCCATGGTCACATTTAATAATAGAATTTAATACTATTTCAATATAAATTAAACAATAAGTTTTATTTGATAATATCTTCATGGGTTGCTTAGCTCTTTGTCTCATAATGTCTTGTATCTTGACATTACCAACTTTGAATTCATCTTAGAGCTGGTTGGTTTGGCTCATGTTTTAGAACTCTTGATTGACTGACTTCCTGAAATCCTAATGGAAAATTCATCTGGGAGGAACACTTCCGGATTCTAGCATAACGCGTAAATTATGCATCATGTTCCATCATAATCCCACACACATTGCTCTGAACGCTGTCCAGAGGCTGACAGAAACTATAAGCGAGTGTGAGGTGTTTTTATACACCGTTCATCACAACACAAGCAGCATGAGTCTGGCAGTGGAGATATTGCCCAAATCATCTAAGCTGCATGGGATATATCCTTGTTATTCCATGTCTATACTGAAAAATATGTAGACAACTAAACTGATTGAAAGAGAAGCAGTGATAGATTTGGACAGCTGATGGCTGAATGGCATGTGGCGAGTGATTTAACGTCCAACACGACAGACGAGTCTACTACTTATTTGGCTAACAAGCCAATTAGAAGAAGAACAGTAGTCATGCAACCCCCAGTATATACATATACACGAACAGATGTAAAGTACATAGAGTTTTATCCATTGAACAAGACTTTTTTTCTCCCTTGGTGGGAACAGATGTTTGATTGGTCTTTTTCGCTTCACGTTTGGTGTGAACGATCACTGTTAGAGAGGGCTGATATTCAGTCCCAACAAAACAAATGTTATGTCATGGTATTAGCATTGATGTCTATTAAATCTTTCTCTTTGATGGGCCTTTTAGACTGAAGTCTAATTTCCCCTGGATTTAGGAGAGTACGGTAGGCTTTCTTTAGGGACAGCTATCCAATTATTCTGCAGCCACAGCTTAGAGTAAATCCTGCACAAGTGTAATTATACTAATGTGAGGTTCTCACAATCAAATTCAATGCAATTAATGTCTCTCCGGAGAGGACACGGTTACCAATCCCACACTTTTTTTTTTTAGGCCAGACAGTGGAGAAAAGTTGGCCAGGACAAGATTTCTATTCTTGGCAGGGAAGAAAGATTAAAGGACAATGCAAGGACAAATCAGTAACAACCAACAACATATGCAGGTGAGAAATGACCCCTTCCAAAAAAAAGTAGGAAAGACCGGAGGCAATTATAACAAATATATTTTCAATCAGTTGACTGATGATATTTATTCAGCATATGCTTAGGAAAGATTCTCTCTGAATGAAAAAAGTGCAGAAAAATAAGATTTCGAAGATATTTCGAGGATGAAAATAATAGGGCTGTCAAACAATTAATCGCGATTAATCACATCCAAAATAAAAGTTTGTGTTCACATAATATGTGTGTGTGTGTGTGTGTGTGTGTGTATTTATTGTGTGTATATTTATATATACATAATAAATATACACAGTACACACACATATATTATGTAAATGTCAAGTTTTATTTTTGATGCGATTACTTGCGATTAATCGTTTGACAGCCCTAGGAAAAAAAAGAAGAAAAAAAAAAAAATATATATATATATATAAAAGTCAAAGACGTTAAGATGTCAACGTCAAATTAAATTTACGAAAGTGATTTTATGTCCATAGAAAGCACATTAAAGGTTTCAAATAACTGTTTTTGAGAATAAAATGTAAAAATTTGGCTGAAATAATGTTACATTGTCATTTAGTGTAACACAATATTTATGTAAAAACATATTAAACCATATAAAAGAAAATGAGAGCATATTAAATTTCATTGTGTTTTAAATGAGTAAAAAATTCTTACTGGCAAATCAGCAAAACCTAGGTTAGTGGCACATTTTAAAAATGTAGGATTACAACTAATTATTATTTGGGGTGAAAGTAATTCATCTTTTAATATGTCATAAATTGATTTTTGTTGTAAATATGCCTGACAAAACTGTTACACTGAATGATATTTTAGTGGGTGTCTTCTGTAAATTAACTATTTTATTAAAAGTTAACATGTGCTAATATTTTGCTCATTTTCACAACATTTTATCTTACCACTGAGATCAAACAACCTTTGTGAGTGTGAGTAAATTGAAAAAAAAAATCTTTAATATATGTAATGAACATTATTTCTATCAAGGAGAATGTTGTTTTAGAGTTAGCAGGCAATCAGTATATTTTAGTAAAAATATTTCAATATTGTAGGTCTCAGTTTGACCTTTTCTTTTAAACATATACAACATAGCTAAAAGAATGTACCATATTAAGCTATAAACTATTTAATTAAGTATTAAATCAAGCTGTTTGAGATTTATTGGTTAAGGTGAGCACTGCAACTTTCTATACATCAATAGAATTTATATTAACTGCAAGTTTAACCTGACTCCTTGTTTGAAATTCAATATGATTTTTTTTCTATGCAAGTGCATTAATGCTAATATTACTATTGGCACAGTAAAGATGGAAAATTGCAGCAGTCAGAGAGCAAAATGTAAAAGGTAAAATTGACCTGAGATCTCTCCTACTGTTGCAGTACAATGGTATATTGAGCATATATGTACCATGGTACTGTATGATTTATGTACACTCTCAGAAAAAAAAGGTCACACTTTTTTTGTACCTAAAACATACATATTAGTACCTAAATGGTACAATTTTGAATCTTTTGAAAGATCTTTTGTTCTTTTGAGAGTGTACAATAAACCATTGTGTATTACCATGGTTACTATGTCCAGGGTAAAACCGTGTCACCTTTTTGTAAGGGCCAAATGTACATTTAAAGTGATCACTCAGTCAAAAATGAAATTGTCATCATTTTCCTCACAATCATGTCTTTCCAAACCTGTATGACTTTGGAATGGAATTATACATTGGTCGTTCTTTTCCATGCTACTGTAATGAATGGGGATTGAAGCTTTTAGGCTTTAAAAAGAAACCATAAAAGTATAATAAAAGTGGTCCATTAAACTCTTGTGTTATATTACAAGTAGGGCTGTCAGTACCGATTATTTTGGTATTTTTTTTTTTTTTTGTAGTAATACAAGTAGACCTAAGCAAAACATTAACCTCTAAAATGATTTAAAATGCATATATAATAGCAATGAGGCAATAATAATTAGTTCAAATTAAGTATCAAAAGCAACCATATGGTTTTATTGAACAAACCTGTCTAATCCTTGTTTAATGTTGACTAAACAACATTTAATTCAAATGTCCACTTAGTCTTTAATATTTGGCCATTTCTTTACGACAGAAATGCTACAGCTACAGTAATTTCTAAAATATGTGGACATCAAAACGTGTAAACTCAAGTGAGGGCTTGAGCTTTTATTTGAAATCACGATCAACAGTTAGCATATTAAGAAAGATACAGATGTATTCTCCTGTGGTTGTATGTTTTAGAAATGATTTACCGTACAAATCTGATGAAATGGTGCACATTTTGTTCCCATTTGAACGTTATATTAAACTCAAACTCACTGCAGAAATGGCGTTTGAGATGTTCCACACATGTAAATGTTAACAATTTGTGTAGAGCAGCATTTACTGTAAATGGAGCCCTTCTGAGACGCACGTACATAACCTACAAGCATGTAAATAATTAAACCGCATATTCGGTGTTTATAAATCTGGTGGCAGAAAATGACATTTTATGATGACAAGTGGCAGTCTATAGAAACCATTGAATAAAAGAATAAAAAAGGTCATTTTGAGTTTATATTTAAAAATTCTGACTTTATTCTTACAACTCCGAGATTATATCTCGCAGTTCTGATAAGAAAAAACAACTCGTCATTCTCTTTTAAGTTTATATCCCACACTTCTGCTTTTTTATCCCCTCAAAATGAACAAACTTACTACTGTTGAGTTAAATCGAGTTATTAAGTCTGAAATATGAGATATAAACTTACATTTGTGAGATAAAATAGGTGAAATGTTCTAAAATGTTATAGATTTAAATAGTATTTCATGCTGTAACTGTAGGGCTAATACAATATGTTCCCTATGAACTACATATGTTAATATTAAGTAGACCCATTGTTTAAATCAAATGTATGCTTTAAAAGTAGAGTAATCATAGCAGGTTTCATCCGTTGTAAACGTCTGTGTTTAGCTTCAAATGGTGTTGACAATATTCTATACAAATTATTTGCATTTGATTCTGACATTCAAAGGCACAACAAAACATTTTATCTCTTATTTCGTGGATTTTTCCCATTTCACGCCACTTGTTACCGGTGTTTTACTGCCACCACAATGCGCGCGAGGCTGCAAGTGATGTAACTCTGACGTCTACTCCAAAGTGGCCCTGGACCACAAAACCTCTTATGGGTATGGGCATGGGTATATTTGAGCAATAGCCAACAAAACATTGTATAGGTCAAAATGAACGATTTTTCTTTTATGCCAAAAATCATTTGGATATTAAGTAAAGATTATGTTCCATGAAGAAATTTTGTACATTTCCTACCGTTAATATATAAAAACTCAAATTCTGATTAGTAATATGCATTGCTAAGAACTTTCGGACAATATTTAGATTTTTTTTTTGCACCCTCAGATTCAAGATTTATATATCTCCCAAATAGTGTCCTATCCTAACAAACCATACATCAATGGAAAGCTTATTTATTCAGCTTTCGGATGATGTGTAAATCTCAGTTTCAAAAAATTTACCCTTATGACTGGATTTGTGGTCCAGGGTCACATATATATTAATTAAATTGTGATGTTTGTGAATTCACAATAGCATTATGCTTTTTAATGTTTTCAATATATCATGAAGCCTTGGGAAACAGTCTAATAATGCATTTAATGGATTCTCGGCCAAGGAATGCCGTTCCGGTATTTTGCTGGTTATTTGACACAAACAAACTGCAGTCAAGGATTTTTTTTAAATGAGTACTTCAGCTGAATTGAATTGTGAAAGCCCTACTTTCAAGTGTTCTGAAGAAAGAAACAAACTGAAATAAAACTCAGATCACTGTGTCCAATTCGACTGAATCATTCAGGCTGATTTTGAGAATTGAATCAATTGATTCCTTGAAAATGTCCAACTCAAAAGAATGATTATTTTGTGAATCACTACTGCTCTTAAACTATTGTATAACTTCAAATGTCTCGGACTACGGTGCATGAGTCACATCGACCACTTTTACGACTTCCATAGTGCATTTCTGTCCATTTTGTCTAGCCCTTGTTCATTTTAATTGCGCTGGCTAGAGAAAAGTATTTCAACTACTTCCTGTTCCACGGAAGTATGAGTGTAAGTATGATGACAATTTTCCTTCAAGTACATTTCTAATCAGCTGAGCAATAATGAAGCACTCACAATTCAACAAACATCAAAAGACATCAAATGACGCAGACATGTACTTACAAACAGCAGATGAGAGCATGCATTGATATAATGAAGCCATGCCATGGTGGAGGAAGGTTAGAAAGGAAAGAGAGTGACAGAGGAAAAAGAGAAACATGTTTAGGTTACAGAAAACAGTGACCCATTCATCAACCCACAGTGACTGAAGGCAGAATGAGGCATGTCAGTACCCCGCCAATCCCCGAACGCCAATTCAGACTGTCACTCAATGTGCTGAATATATTATTGACATTACAAAATGGGATTTTAAGCTAATAACCCTCTTAATAGGAATAGCTAGTGGCCAATTTACAATCTGACAATCACATTCTGTCAGACGAGGCACGACAATTATATTAGCCTGTTCAAATCAGGCAAATTTTGTGAGCCACCCTCGCCGATAAACTTCAACGAATTGGCTTCATCACATTGCGGTTGATGTGAAAATAACCATGTTTGCATCTTCTTTGCGTATTAAAGACACTAGAACATGCTTTAGGAGGTGAGCGGGATGCCACATTCCCATGCACTCTACTAACCTTGCAATAGCGTCGAACTAGTGGGTTCAATTATTTCTACATCAACAAAAACAAACACAAAAACATGAATCAAAAGCAAATGAAGGAGAATCCTGAGATGGAAATCTCAAAGATTAATAGCTGAACTCGTCAGAAACTACCAAGGGAAATTCATAGAGTTAACAGGAAACGTTCTGCTTTCGTTCAGCTTTTTTTTTTGAAAGCAAAAAATGAGAAACATCTGTCTTTCAAACTAGTCAAAGAATTGTAAAGAGGCTCCAAACAGATTTGATTGAAACTAGCAACTGCTGAAACTTACCGTATAGGATGATGCTTGTGTTAGCACTCCCAAGTTTGTTGATAGCGACACAGGTGTAATTGCCATAGTCTGCCTCGGACACGTTGAAGAAAGTCAGCTTTGAAAGTGCTCCGGAATCCTCAATCTCAATGCCATCAAAGCCATTGAAGATCCTGGGAAACAGTCAGCAAATGGGGAGACTTGAATCAGCCCGGCCTTGTTTACGCTACATCAGAGCTTCCTTTGAAGCTAGAGGTTACATTTGTGACAGCATCAACATTTTCGGACGCAGATTGCGGCGGGCCTGGATACATTAAAAGGCGGCAAAACTGCAGGATTGAATTACTGGCAGTGGCACGCAGAGGGACGCACACACACGCACTTATGCACATTTAATTATGATTCAACATTGTGACAACTTATTCTTCACTTGACATCAAAGACAGTTTGAGAGAACGTACAGAGACACATTCCAGCCAAAGGCACTCAAGGATTTTGCTGTTAAAAACAGTGAAGGAATGACAGCATGTCTAGTCAGACTACTGAAAAAAACCGACTGAAAAATATTTGACCTTCATAATGTCAAATTCGATCTCATAAATCGGACAGATATACAGGAAATAATACAGAAATCTCTTGTTAATAACTAGCTGCAAAGCTGTACACATCTAGTAAAAAAAATTGCTGATTGCTGAGATTGAAAAGCACACATATACACTCACTCACACAGAATGCTAAGTGTTACATTAAGGTTATGGTGTAATCCCAAAGAAAGGAACAGATGAAGCAGAATATCCTGAAGTGATATGCCATACCTCCTGTCATCTCTGTACCACTCAAAATCTGCCTCGGGTACAGCATCTGCCTCACACTGCAGGACACCTCTCTGACCCAGGGTCACGCCAACATCTCTGCCATCTGAAACACTGGGAGGGTCTAAACACACAAAACCACAAAACAGATCTCTGTTAGGGATTGTTAGTTACTTAGTGACCATCATAATGGAACCGCAAACAAACAAACAAACATATTGATAAATACATTTGTACACATAAAGTGGGATCAAAAGTATTAGACCACTATTGATGATGCTTTTATTTTGCATTTCAAGACTTTTAATTACAAATCATATCATTTATATATTATATTATATTTTATATATTATATAAAATCATAATATTTCTGTTTATTTACGTTTAAATGAATAAACAAATAGATAGATAAATAAATAAATAATCTTTGTACACAAAGTGAGGTTAAACCTTAAAGTCTTAAACCACTAGTGATGCTTATAATTTGCATTTTAAAACATTTCACTACACATAAAATTTTATTTCATATTTATTTACTTCAATAAAATCCAAAAAGTTTCTGTTTATTTAAAGGTTTAAATGAATAAATTATTAAAAATACAGATCATTTGTGAACATAAAGTGGGGTTTAAAAGTCAGAAACCACTAGTAATGCTTTTATTTTGCATTTTGAGACATTTTATTACAAATTATATTATAACTTTATATTTATTTAAATAAAATCCAATATAACAATAAAATCCAGTTTTCCAATTTAGTGATAATGCTTTTATTTTGCATTTCAAGACTTATGTGAACATTTTATATTTATTTATTTATTTATTTAAATAAAATCCAAAAATTTCAGTTTATTAACATGTCTAAATGAATTAATTAATAAATGAACAAACAAACAAATAAATAAATCACTTAAACCACTAGTAATGCTTTTATTTTACATTTTGAGACATTTCATTGCAAATTGTCTTACAAATTAAATATATTTTAATAAAATCCTAAATAAACAAACAAATGTTTCGCACATGAAGTGGGGTTCAAAAGTATTACATTTTTGTCATGACACTTTTATTTTGCATTTCAAGACATTTCATTAAATATATTATTATAAATAAATAAATAAAACTGGAATAGTCTTTTGTTCCCCAATGCATGTTGCATAAGTCTATGTAGCGCATGTTGATATAAATTCAAGAGACTTACAGTTGACTGTGAGCTCAACAGTCTGTGTGTCCACTGCGATGTCGTTGGATGCGGTGCATTCATACACTCCTGCTCTGTATCTGCTGATAAAGGGAATCTCCAGAACCTCGCTGTCTGAGCTTAGGCTGTCATCTGAAGAAGTAAAACATATGTCATGATCTGTATTAAAAGCTCTCATCTGGTCTATGATTACAACAAAAACCAATCACTTGATTGGTTGTCAGGAGTCTTAATTCTGGAACAACAAAGTATTACTTGGCTAAATCACATCATGCTGCATGTGTCTCATTATCACTGAAGAGCTGAAATGTGTCTAGTTTTCCAGTATTGTCACATCCGTACTTTGCTTGGGTACAATAAGCCGCACTGTAGAGCATGTTGATGCACTTCTTTGCAAATTCAAGCTTCATCTTCCCTGAAATACTGCTGCTCTGATGTATTTATAGTCATTTGTGTCCTATTGTGGGAGAAGGCGACACTAGAGATATGAAATTCAATTCAAATATGAGTCTCAGTCTCCGCGCAGATGCTTTGAAGTGTTCGCATACACACCGGAGTCAAACTGCTAAAACATACGCCGGCTTTTCATGTTTACGAAATCCAGGCTGGGGGAGAAAAAAAAAACGCTGGTGGAAAGGGATCCTTGTGATGCAGTTCTCAACGTCAAGCGGTAATACGTGCTTGACTTAAATAAATAAATATCATCCCCAATGTAGTTTCTGACAGCAAAATAACACACTGCATTCACTTAAGTATGTTCTGAAAGACAATGTCTTACACCTGGGAGAGGCTGTTAACGAGAAAGAAAGAGGCACTTCCTTTAACCTGATGAGGAGTGTCAACAGAGCGCTCTGGAGAAAGAAGCTCATTACCGTTCAACACCGTACACACCTCGCTGCACTGAAGTCTACTCAAAAAGCCTCTTGTATAATTTTATTGTTGCACTGTTTAAAAAGATCCTGTTTTAAATTCAAACAATCAACTGCACCTTCAAAACGAACCAATTAAATCAAACCCTTTGAATGGCACTAGAAGTCTTTGCAAAGTGAGTTTCTTTTTCATTCAAGATGCTCATTGCACGTCGTCGATGTTGTAAAGGCCTGGGTTAGCTTCTGCATTTGATACCTGGTCTAGCAGAAGGGAAACGTGGTGCTTTGGCATCAGGTGCATTGTGGACTGTCTTTCATCAAAGGGAAGATTGACAAAATGGGACCGTTTATTTCCATCAGGGGCTTCGGGTTTCACGGCTGCCATGGAGGATTGTATCAAGGCGAAGTACTTGAAGACTGACATCTCAGGCTTTTTTCTTCATCAATACACTCTTGAAGCACATTCATTATGCATGTCTTACATAACGCGACCGCTTTTGTATATTCATGGGCCCCGATGGCATTATAAGTGTCAGTCAATAGTACGCCCAGGGTTTGATTTGTGATATTATCGCAAGTTAAAATCAAATAGCTCTTGAGCTGAAATGGTACAAGTATCGCACTGGGTGTCATAAAAAATAGAACAAGCGCCAAACAACTCTATTAATGGAGGAACCAAACCCACAGAAATAAAACAGTCTGCCCCCCACAGTCACATCCTCAGATGGCATTCTCACTCATGAATACTGCACACAAAAATGACGACAGATTTCTTGAAATCTCCATTTGCAATCCGACTGCAATCCAAGGTGATCATGTTCCAAGAAGATATTTTGTAAATTTCCTACCGTAAATATATCAAAACTTAATTTTTGATTAGTAATATGCATCGCTAAGAACTTCATTTGGACAACTTTAAAGGCGATTTTCTCAGCATTTAGATTTTTTTGCACCCTTAAATTCCAGATTTTCAAATAGTTGCATCTCAGCCAAATATTGTCCCATCCTAACAAGCCATATATCAGTAAAAAACTTATTTATTCAACTTTATGATGACCCATATGACTCGTTTTGTGGTCCAGGGTCACATTTAGTTAGTTTTAGCTGAGGACCCTAGTAGCAATAGAAGCAGATCTCCAAAGACAGAATTACATTTTAAGTTATTAAACAATCTGTGCTTCAAGGTGTAGCTCACCAAAAGAAAAAAAAAAAGAAAAAACTGGGATATTTTTAAAAAATATTTCTATATCAAATGTGATGCTTCAGGATTATACGGATAAAAGTATATTTGGCCAAAAAAAAAAAAAACTTTTTTCAAAACAAAACAACCCTGAGACAGATTTTTTTTCAAATCTGACACAGTAGGCGTTGTATTGTTAAAGGCATAGTTCACCCAAAATTGTTTTCTGCCCATAATGAAAGTCTATGGGGTTCAAAATGACATTAGACTAAAATTTAAATAAATTAAAAAAAAAATACAGAGCAGTGGTGTGCGATAGTGTTCTGAAACGAGGAGGCAAAAGTCTTCAAAGTTTTTTTTTCCAAATGTAAATTCATGTCACTGTAAAAAGTTTTCACCAGATTCAACTTAAAAACCTAAGTTCAGCAGCTTCCTTAAGTTTTAAGTTAAATCAGCTTAAAACTACAAGTCATTTTAACTTCTTACAATCAAAATTAGTTGATTTAACTTGTGAGTTTAAATGACTTAAGTTGATTTAGCTTAACATTTTAAGGCAGCTGCTAAACTTAAGTTTTTAAGTTGAAACTGGTGATAACTTTTTACAGTGTAGTCACATTTTTCTTTATCAGAAAAAAATATATATTTTTTATATTTTTACATTAATAGTGTAAGTCAAGTATGAATCTCATCAAGTTAGTGTTTTTAAGCATTTTACATTTATTCCTAAATAAAAATTTAAGGCAGTAACAATTTAAACAGTATATTTTATTTGTGAACTTATGTTCAGCTGGTCTTTTTAATAGTTAACTTTTAACTATTTTTTTAATTTTTTCGGAACATCAGTTATCAAATCTTGATAAATATTGGTCACAGACACAGAAATTTACTTTAAATTACAGCAAGCTGATTACTCACGAAAAACTCCCACAGATCAGTTTTTAGGCCATTTTCAGTCTTACTTTGACATAACAAAGTGGTTATATTTAAGTGTGTGAGTTGTTTGTTACTTTTTTAAATTAGTCTTCTCATTGATGCCATTAACGTTTATTCAGACTGATTCGCAAACACGGAACGAGCACAAACACAAGAGGCGGAATTTAATGCATGAGCCAATCACAGCTGATCATAACCAATCATATCGCGATGGAGGCATTGCCTCCTTTCAAGTGACTTTACCCTATTCATTTTCAATTACCCCCCACCAAACCCACGTTTTAAGGCGTCTGTTAAAACTTAACGGGCTCAGGGGAGTCGAGAGAGACCTGCTGGCGTCGCTATTGGACAATGTTTCTTTAAAAAAACAAGTGAATAGTACCCTTCTAAAATGTTATATTTTGTAATACTGGCATTGTTTTATTTTTATACTAATTTTTTCTTCACATCCACTATTTTCAGGAGACTCTGCCTATCTTGTCTCCTCGGAGGAAAAGAGACTTATTTGTCATGTTTCTTGTCACTCAAACAGGCTCTTAGAGAGGCAAACTGGACCAGATTTCATATTGATATTCAAAAGTATGACTATATAAGATAGCATGCAGAACTAATCTGGAACTAATCTTCGAAACACTAATTTAAAATCACCTTCTAGAACTATTGGACTGTCCTAGACCTCTAGCTAAAGTAGCTCATCCCAGTATGAGTGTAAAGTACTGCAGCAAAGCAGAGAGCAAGGAACTAATACTGCAGAGCTGTTGTACACACATACACACACACAAAACCCCAGAGAGAAGGAAAGCAGAGTTGGGCAAGGTGCTGAATCAATCCAGGCACAGCTGAATGTGTCATCTTACGAGCGACAGGTTCTCTGTCTGATCCCTCCAGAGCAGCAGGGCAGGAACGCCATTACCGCACCACCTGATTTCCTCCGCTTCTGTTCTGAATGTGAACCAAACAGCAGATCTGCTCACATCAGCGGTCAGAAGATATTCCATTACCCACTTTTGGTACGTGATACAATGGGTTTGATTAGTCACGGCTATGATGGAAGTGGCGCATTGTCAGTTGAAGGAGAATTATCTGTTTATTAATTTAGAAAACAAAAGGTCTATTAGCTGACATGAAAATACAGACTTGACTAGTGCAAAACCTTTAATGCATTATCTGCTTGAGGAAAACAAACACAGATAGTGTGAGTCACACATATGCCCTGCAGATATTTATTGGCTTTATTCAGCTGAGATTGTTGTCAGCAAAGATAATGCGGTTTGACAGGCTTGCTTTGATTCCGGCCATCAAATATCTTCAGTCCTTGAGTCTTTGTTTGACTTAAAAATGCAAAGTGAAAGCCACATCTGTTACTAATGCTGAAAGATGCTTTTGTTTGTGCGAACGAGTGCGAATGTGTTTGCGCTACATTTGTATGTATCATATCAGCGCAAAAAACGCCCACAATCCAGTTTAATCACCTTCTAAATGTGCTGAAATATCTTAATTAGGTTGTTGTTTTTCTCTCCGGCTTAAATGCATGTGCGAAACTGGGTGTTTTGGTAAATTCGGCTCTTGAATGGAGACTAGATGGAACAGAGGGCTGTATTTGATTTGAGAGACAGACAATGCAAGCTTGAATACGAATGAAAAGATAAACACATAGCAGAGCACATTAGCGCGGGGTAGATTGTGGTTCCACAAAGTAGTTCACGGATCCACATCTTTCTAAACCCCTGAGGCCATTGCTCTCGAGAGAGAAACACCATAACCAGACCTGACCAGAGTAATATCAATCTATAACCCCACTCCAAATGCATTCATTTCACTCTGTGTTTCTGTCATCCAAAAAAAAGCCCCTCTCGAAAATAACTAGAGTCAGCACAGAAGCGAGGAGGGGAGGGCGAAAGAAAAATAGCGAGCGAGATCGGCAGAGTAGAACTGTATTAGCAGTTAGGGCTAGCGCTCGGAGGATCATTTGGTTCTTGAAATGAGCTGCCGAACCCAAACACACAGCAGCCTCATTACATAGATGGTTATAAACAGGATTAATGCAATCACAGCTCAATAAAAACCTCAAGCAATGTGCTCCACACAATGTGCTCCTCACTGAGCCAAAACCCTAATTCGCACTGATCTAATAGGAGTGTTCGCTCCTGGGACACAGACGCTCATTAAAAACAATGTTTATTCAAGTCGATTAAACAGCAGCAATGATAAATTAGCAACATTATTGACCCTATTCCTCACCCAAAGGTAAAACAGCGCAGTTACACAATAACAACATGTTTACTCTTCCCATACCCACAATGCAACTCACATGCCGCTTGCTCTGATCTTTAGCCCACTGGATTTTACAAACACAGAGAGAAATATGGGATTGCATAAATATGCTTTTTTGAGGATTGAAAAAATAAGTAAACAAGCCTTCCCACCAAAGGGTTTTGCTCTGATCACATGAAAGAAAGACCAGGCACAGCCTGCAAATGATTCATTCAAATGTGTGTAATATGTCTATTAAACAGCCTCAGGGGATAATAATATTAATATCTCGTCTTTACAGTTTCTTCTAAGCATAAACTAACTTAATCTCAAAATACACGTGTAACTAGCCGGATGAAAAGCTCGTGCTCAGGACAGATAGCCGTGGCTGTGTATCAAAGGTAAAAAATTATATAAATACTGTTCAGTTTCTCACAAAAACTGATCGTTTTGTGTCTTAGGACATCAATGTACTGTATCGTCACGAGCCGCAGGGTGTAATTTGGGTGTTTTCATTTGTGTTCTGCTGAAGAAACAAAGTCACCTACATTTTGGATGCCCTGGGGGTAAGCAAATAAACATCAAATTTTCATTTTTGGGTGAACTATCCCTTTAAGTGTCTGTCAACGTATCTTTGCACTGCAGAGGAAACACAGAAGCTGCATCTGAAGTGGCATTTAGATGTAGGCCTATTTACACACTGTTTAATTCAGCTCAGAGGGACATGAATGCATTTAACCTGCAGTTACAAATGCATAAATAATATTTTGTTATTAAAAAACTAAAGCATTGAATACTGATATTTACAATTATTTTAAAAGTGAAAAGAAACTTTAGATGTGAAATTAAAACCGCCAGTAGGTGGCAGCAAATCACTGTTAAGAGAAGTCATTGCGATTAAACTAAATCATTTAAACAGTTGATTCATTTAGGTACGACACACCGTCACAAAGCAGTGCTGTGGCTGTATTTGGAATGATTTTTGTTGGTGAAATAGAGCAAAAATAGGCAATTTGGTGTCTAAAATGTAAGTCTCTTAACATAAACTTCTTGTTTAATGAACTGTTGCATAAAATGTGTAATCATGCTGATTTTTAGAGGTGAAAACTGGCACTCTCCGTGTGATATTGACTAACTTTTTTCTGTGGTATTTTTATTTATTTATTTTTTGGCGTTTTTGCCTTTTATTGACAGGACAGTAGTGAGTCAGGAAATGAAGCGGGAGAGAGGGGTGGTAGGGATCAGGACAGGTCCGCGAGCCAGAATTTCGAACATGGGACGCCCCAAGAGGCTATCGGCGTCGACTTCTGTGGTATTTTTATGCGTAACTGTATGGGGAGTGTTTCTCTGTGTGTGTATGTGTGTCACAGAGAATGAGACAATCAAAAATAATGGCGCTTAGTCTTTCACAAAACATAGCTCACTTAGGGACATCATAACTAGTGTTTATTGGGTTGTGCGTCAGTAATTGTGGTCCCTGGGGAAACACATTGTTCCATGTGTAGTTACAGTAAATGGACTAAATGAAGGCTCGAAGCCAATTATTTTTTGTATTCAAGTTACTCAAAGAATCGTTTCAGCCCTAAATGCGTCAGTTGTGTTGCTGTCTATGCAGGGTCAGAAAGCTCTCGGATTTCATCAAAAATATTTTAATTTGTGTTCTTAAGATGAAGGTCTTACGGGTTTGGAACGACACAAGGGTGAGTAATTTATGGATGTTAAAATGTTTTTACTGGAAAATACAAAAAAAAAAACTAATGAAAAGTATAATTGCATCACTGAAAAGTATTTTTATAGTTTGCAAATACAGTATACATATAAAAAAAGGGATTTCTTGAAACACAACATAAATCAAAGATGCTCTGAAGTGCAAGGTTATGCAAAGGTTTCTGGGAAAAGCACATACTGTTCTAGCAAAACAAAAGCGCTCACTATAATATTCATGATTTCAGCAAAAACAACCGGCCATGTACTAAGTTTCAGTTCTTAGTTGTTGTAGACTTTGGGCTTGATCAATAATTCAGTTTGCTAATAGCCAGAACCACACAGAATCTCAGAATTTGTGCTTGCAGAATTGCACATTTCCACAGAACTGGAACATCTGTCAATAACAAAGTTCTACACATGCGCTGACCCCAGTGAGTTCATTTACTAAATATTTTGGCTAATCCGAAAATGCATGAAAGTGTAGCACTCTCATTTTACATTTCCTGCAAAATGATGGCAATTTCCAATCATAAACTAGCCTCTAATGGCCTTAAAATCACATTTCAGCGCTTTTTAAGTAAATGCATTTTGCCACAAATTCCATCGAAACCACATTAGATGATCCATCGACCTTTTCTCCATGATATAATCGTTATATGTTGCTGTTAGTGTTCACTACGGCGTTCTACACATGAAGGTGAACTCTAGAAAGTCATTAAAGCACAAATAACATTGCTGTTGCATGTTTCTTTAATGAGAATGGATGATAGCAGGCCTAGCTGCCCTCTTTAGATAAGGATCTAGATAAAGTAAGGACTCGGGATGATCGTAATCTAGAGAAAACTTACAAGCGAGTGATGTGAGACTGGAGATACGCCGCAACATCATGACATCTCTGGGTTTATATAGAGAGTCCGGTGAAAGAGCCGTGTGGCTTTGAGCGAAGTGCCATTTAAAGGTCGGAGATGTGTACTTACAGAACTAAGTGTGACTGGCAGACTTATTTCAGCCCTTTATTGAAACAATGTGGAAACGCTGCGGTAAATCTAAATGACTGTAGTACGGTGAATGCTCGAGGGAGCAGGTGCGCTTGACATCAACAGGCTCTGTTGTCTGTCTAATACAAATTTTTACAAGAAACAAATCTCTACAAGACAACAAATCCTGGTGCTATCGAGATATTAAGATCTTATCGCAAGGGGGTCTGTGTCTTAATTAAGTTTCACACGTCGTTTGGATAGCTTCCGACTGATTCCAGCCCCATCAAGATTCCTAGTTGCCAGCTCTTTGAAGATTATGGCACGCTTTTACAAAAGCAAATCAGATCTGAGAGCCAATGAAGTGTTAAATTGATCAAACGGTGCAAAAACATGGTTATAAGTGGTGTAATGTTACTAACGCCAATACACCCCACCATTTCAAAGACTAGTTTGAGCCACAACTGTTTTCTTTTGTTTAGTTTTAGAGTCAACATAAAATTAAAATGAACCCTATTTACTTCCTTCATGTCATTTCCTGGCCTTATAAATGATTCATCAGTGCACATTCCAATTAAAAAAAAAAGTTTGTCTAATCTTTAGTCTTTAAACTATTGTATTAGCAATTAAGGCATTGTTTTAGCAAATATGCATATGGTCTAACTCCATTCTGGTATGTTTACTTTTCAATATCTAAACATCTTTATGAATAAAATAAAAAAAAGTTCAGAGGATTTTTTCCTTGTTAAATGTTTTTATATATATTTCCTATCAAAGGCCCAGATATTATTCAAGTGAAATCAAAGAATGAACCACTGTGATGTAATTTCAAATAAAATCAGACCAAATCAAAGTTCATTTTAAGTCTGAAATAGCTTGCCAAAGCGAACGTTCTATATTTTATTATGAACAGATATTTTTTAAAGCTGCAGTCTGTAACTTTTTTGTGTTCAAAATGTACAAAATTTAAATAATAAGAGAGTACATCATGAATCCATTTTCCAGACCGTGTTTTTGGCTTATCCTGAATCACTACGGTACACTTATAATACTTTTTTTTTTTTCAAACTGGATATTTTTCAGATATTTCAGACTAGTTCTAATGGGAACCGCTGCGGAGTAGCCCAGTACCTGCTTGATTTGTCATAGACATAAACAGAAAGAAGTAGCCCCGGCTACAATGTTCTTCCACAAGACTAGTTTATTCTAATTGTTTATTAACCATTAGAGTGCCAAAAGTTACAGACTGCAGCTTTATATACTATTTTCTCACCACTATCATTTTTGTTGTATGTTCATTTTGTTTTCAAGAGAAAAACGCACAGCACTTATTTATATATTCAACTAATGCCACTCTGAGCAGCATTGGGATGTTCAACAGTATACCACTGTTTGTGTATATTAAACTTATTTTTACCCCTAAGCGAAGAATGACAAAGATCTCCTCAGTGAGTATTTTTGGGCCTTAAGGAAGTAAAACTGCAAATGGCAATTTATGTCAACTTTAAACTGCTTACCCAAAAAAGTTTATTCCCCCCTTATCGACTGGTTCTAAACCAACATGGTTTACTTTCTACCATGGAACACAAAAGACAATATTCTGAAGAATGCTTCAATACAGTTTGGCCATACAATGAAAGTCAGTGGGGTCCAAACTTTGGTAGGGTGACCAGATTTCTCATGGTGGAATAAGGGACGGGTGGGAAAACAACAGCCAGTTTTTTTTTTAAGAGATTCACTGTTTCTAACGTAACTGTTTCTAACATTTCTAAAGTCGGGTTTATTTAACATATATACATTTATTTAACATCTTGTGCTGTTTGAATACATTAATGACACAGACTGGTATTTAATTAGGCTGCTGTCCCTTTAAGACCGAATGCATAGATGTAGTATACTGCCACATATCCGGTTTTCACCCACCTTTTTACCTTCACTATAAGCCATAACCGATAAGATACTCCACACAATTGACATTTTGAGAACTGTGTGTTTTATTTGACATTTGACAAAAACTGAGACATTTCTTAAAATTTATTTTATGTTCCACGGGAGAAAAAATCATACAGGAGTAAGAAAACCATGACATTTTAAACTGAACTATAATTTCTAAAGGATTAGTTCACTTCCAGAATAAAAATTTCCTGATAATTTACTCACCCCCATGTCATCCAAGATGTTCATGTCTTTCTTTCTTCAATTGAAAAGAAATTAAGGTTTTGGAGAAAAAACATTTCAGGACTTTTCTCCGTACAGTGAACTTCAATGGGAATCAACAAGTTGAAGGTCCAAATTGCAGTTTCAATGCAGCTTCAAAGGGCTCTAGACGATCCCAGCTGAGGAATAAGGGTCTTAACTAGCAAAACGATTGGTCATTTTCTAAAAAACAAAAACAAAAAAAAAAACATACTTTTTAACCACAAATTCTTGTCTTGCACTAGCGTGACCTCATGTATTATGTATGTTGGAAAGGTCACGTTTGACGTAGGCAGAAGTACCAACCCAGTGTTTACAAAGTGAATATGCAAAGAAAGTCAAACGCCCTTTACAAAAAAAGGTAAAACAATGATGTTAGACAATTTTGAAGTTGGAGGAGTAAATGAGAGTTTTTCGCCCTACCCTACCTTTTGAACCAAAGTATACAGATAAAGAACAAACCACGCATGACCTTTCGAACGTGATTACATAATGTGTGTCATCGTAGAGTCATCGTAGAGCTAGTGCAAGATGAGCATTTGTGGTTAAAAAGCATATAAATTAGAGCCCTTTGCATTGAAACTGCAATTTGGACCTTCAACCCGTTGATTGCCATTGAAGTCCACCATATGGAGAAAAATTCTGAAATGTTTTCCTCAAAAACCTTAATTTCTTTTCGACTGAATAAAGAAAGACATGAACATCTTGGATGACATAGGGCTAAGTAAATATACTAATACTTTAAGATTGAAATCTGTTGACAATGGAAGTCTATCAACTGTGCCCACCAGCCAAATTATGTGGAAAAAAACAAGTCGATCCTGTGGTCCAACAAGACTCCGACAGCTGATTTTCTATTGCTAAAAGCAGTTGAAACTCTTAGCAGACAACTGTACCATATCATAATGGAATCCCATTTGAAACTCTTTCACTTATCTCCAAAAAAGAAAAAGGAAAAAACCTAGAGCAGTCACTTCTGTGTCACATTAACATTTCAATTACCTGATCCTTGTAACAACACAAAAGAAGAAAATGGGGGGTGTGCGGGGTGCATGAGCAGGTACAGCGGTCCAATTGCACCCCATGAATCATAGCGCATTAAAATGCAGTTTTTCCCTGATTAAGTGAAATGGTGCACGGCAGAACAGAGGCGCAGACAAGCCCAAATGGAGCTGATTTGTTCATGTGGCCTGAAGATAAGCAAAATGAACCACTCAGCTTGTATGCTGCATACACAAACACACACATCCATACAGTCAAAATACACACACACACACACACACACACACACACACACAGCTCTCAGTGAAAAAGACACCTGATATATTATCTTACCCCTGCTTAATATGTCAGTGGGATGCTGTATTTTGCTAAATCATCAAGGGAAAAAGTGCACTCTTCTTTGTATTGGGAAAATACATCAGCAGTACTGGACCGATACTGAGGACTGCGTTTTCATTTTGAAAGCAAAAGCTATTGACTAAAGATTTGCTGACTTTTAATTGATTATGTTAAATATTTTCTGCAAATAGAAGCATGATATGCATCTTACCTGAAGGTGATAGCATCCTCCAGGTGATGGCGGGCTCTGGTTTTCCATTGGCCAGGCACATTAAAGTCACATTGGAGCCTTCATTCACCACAAGGTCCTTTGACAAGTTCACGATCTTTGGAGGAACTGCAAAAAACAAAACAAACATGTTAATATCTCAAATATATCAGTGAAAATCAGTAAGATCACTGATGCAGAAGGAAACATGATGCATTAAGAGCTGGGGGGTGAAAACTTTTTGAATCTGAAGATCAGGGTAAATTTAACCTATTTTGTCTTCTGGGGATCATGTAAGTATCTTCTGTAGCTTCTGAAGGGTAGTACTCAATGAAAAAAAAAAGATATTTAGGCAAAATAAGAAAAATTCACACATCCTCATTCCGTTCAAAAGTTTTCACCCTTGGCTCTAAATGCATCATTTTTCCTTCTGGAGCATCGGTGAGCGTTTGAACCTTCTGTAATAGCTGCATATGAGTCCTTCAGTTGTCCCTCAGTGTGAAAAGATGCATCTCAAAATCATACAGTCTTTGTTGGAAAGGGTTAAAATACACAAAAAATGCTGAAAAAACAAAGAATCTGTGGGACCTGAAGGATTTTACTGAAGAACAGCAGGCAGTTTAACTGTCTAACTAAACAAAATAAAACAAAAAAACAGCTGTCATTAAGGTAACAACACAGTATTAGGATTCAAGTGCATGTAAACTTTTGAACAGGGCCATTTTTTTAATAAATCTGACTATTATTTTCTCTTGAAGACTGTATGTAAACATTTTTTGTAATACCTTACTCAGGTCAGTACTAAATAAGATAGATAGATAGATAGATAGATAGATAGATAGATAGATAGATAGATAGATAGATAGATAGATAGATAGATAGATAGATAGATAGATAGATAGATAGATAGATAGATAGATAGATAGATAGATAGATAATTCTCAATCAGTTACCTCTCTTCAAAAAGATGTTTCTGTGTCGTTTTGTGCTTGATATGATTTGGACTTGGTTTGGAAAACTTCAAATAAATATTACAGGAAAAAACTGTAACATATTTCCTAGGTACTATTTCTATTTGGGTCTGAAAAATTGCAAACTAGACACATTTCACAAGGTTGATTTATTGATTGCCTTTGCAGTTTGAACACAATTTAAACAGACTGCAGAGCCAGCCACAATTCAGACCTTTATGAGGGCCTTGCAGATCTCAAAAAGTCTACAACTCAGCAAAACTAAAGATGTTACAAATACCTTATTTAGTTACCCTGCAGGGAATAGCGGTAAAGGGTGTCGACATCCTCACTTCAGGAGAGCAAATTATGGCCTACTTTTCAAAAGGAGTGTTAAACATTTTGTACAACACTCACAGAGAATATGTTCTTGCAAACAATCAAATGTTTTTTGGGTGTTAGAAAAGTGTTGAGGAAACTACTTTAAAAGGAAGTATGCTGAGCTACATGCTATTGCTGTTTATAGTAGTAAACCGAAGTCAAGCTACTGAAAATTTCTGAGTTATATATTTACAAAGATATTAGGTTCACATTATCTTCGCAATGCTTTAGCTTTTTTGTTATTAGTTTGTAGCTAACTGCACTGAAGCTACTTAAGGAACATACTTTTAAACATGCATCAATCGATGCAATTCAAATATATATTTGGTCACAAAAACAATGGATTTTTCAATGAACATCTTAATTAGGGTGAATGCATTAAATTTGATGCATTTTGATTAATTACTATACAAAGTGTAAAAAAGAGAATACACCATAATTCATATTGAAATATAAATTGAAAACAATTACAAACAGCTGGATTACAATATTTAACATATTCACAAACATTGTTTTTGCACTTGGAATAAATTATTAAAATAAAATAAATTAAATTAAATTACTTTAATTTTAGGACCACTGTTTTTTATTTTTTTTTTATTTTAATAATTTAATTTCTTTACTCTATTGTATTTTATTTTATTTGTTTTATTTGTGTTTCATTTTTTTATTTTATCAAATTTTGTTATTCATTTTATTAGTTCATTTTACATATTTTTTTAAATTATCCATTTCATTTTATTAATTTAATTTAATTTCTTCATTTTTATTTATTTTATTTTTATGTTATTTTAGGACCACTATTTTTTTTTTATAATTTAATTGTATAAAATTATATAATAATTATATAATACTTTTATTTGTTTTATTTGTTTTTTATTTTTTATTTAATTTTGTTATTTATTTTTTAAAGAAATGAATCATTTTATTGTATTAATTTAATTTAATTTAATTTCTTCATTTTTATTTATTTTAGGACCACTATTTATTTTATTTTATTTTAATAATTTAATTTCTTTACTCTATTTTATTTTATATTTAATTTTTTTAATTTATATTTAATTTTTTATTTGTTATTTAATTTTTAAAATTTATTTAATTTTGTTATTTATTTTATTATTTTATTGTATATTTTTAAGAAATTAATCATTTTATTTAATAAATTTTATTTAATTCATTTTATTTTGTTATTTTATAATTTATTTAATTTTTTTAAGAAACGTATAATTTTATTCAGTGAGTAAATTGATCAAAGGTAACAGTAAACACATTTATAATGTTACAAAACATTTCAACTTGACATAAATGCTGATCTTTTAAACTTTATTTTCATCAGAGAATCCTATAAAATACATAACCATTTCCACAAAAAAAAAAATATTAAGCAGCACAACCGTTTTTAACATCGATAATAAGAATGTTTCTTGAGCACCAAATCAGAATATTATAATTATTTCTGAAGGATCATGTGACACTGCAGACTGATTAAAATATTAATATAAAAATTTAAATATTGAGAAAATCGCCTTTAAAGTTGTCCAAATTAAGTTCTTAGCAATGCATATTATTATTAAAAAATTAAGTTTTGATATATTTACAGTAGGGAATTTACAAATATCTTCATGGACCACAATTTTTACTTAATATACTAATGTTTTTTTGGTATAAAAGAAAAATCATTAAGTTTGACCCATGCAATGTATTTCTGGCTATTTGCTACAAATATACCTGTGCTACTTATGACTGGTTTTGTGGACCAGGGTCACATTTGACAAAATTACCTTTTATACTGTATTTGTGATCTTTTTAAAACCAAAGCCAAAACAGTAGTGTGGGCAGCCCTTTTCCTCCCTTTTATTAAAAACAACCTTGAAGAAGACATTAATATGTATATTCGCATGACGTGAAATCCAGTTTGTTTCAGGGATCTTGGAGGAAACAAGATTGTTGAGCTGTTGTTTTCGGCACAGGCACCCTGAGGATTCACACATACTATTTCGAGTACAGAACCACGAATCCCTCCAATACCTTTACAAGCCTTTCCTCACAAAACCACGACTCATATTATAAAAATTGTCCTGCAACATAAAGGTCAGTTAAGTGAAAGGTCAGTTCGGTATAATATCTCCAATCTCCAGAGAGCATCCTGCACTTTTGCCTCGATGATGGCCTGCAAAATATGTTTGACTTGACTGCCGTAACGGTAGAATAAAGTCCTTTAGAGGCCATTAACTAATTCCCTCCACTGTAAATGAAGATCCAAAACGAGCTGTAGCAGAAATGCTTCTGTTGAAAATTAATTCAATAAATGCCTTCAGGCAGCGTATGCGTGATATCTCTTTCTGTGAAACCTCACAAAACAAAACACAGTGTCTGAGCACGCTGCTTTAAACAATTAGCGTTATCATTAGCCACTCAAAAGTGATGTTCTCAGTAAATGTAATAACAGGTGGCACTGATGGTATGATCAGAAAAATACCAGTGTCGTTTGACACGTTGTGTTCTGCTATTGAATACAGATGTTATTTTGACACGTGTACTCTGTCAAGAGGTTTGGTTTTGCATTTCAAAGCTTAGACAACTCAACAAAGGTTGCCGTCACCGTCTGAGCTGGTACCAACAAAGCCAGGCAGTACCACGGTTTTATCCTGTTTTAGTCACTAAAGACATGTTCCTCCAGAGACACTCGGCTATAAATAATTCATTTAACGTCAGTCTAAGTGTACGTCCTCTTTATATGTGACAGAGAGCAACATATCTTTTTCTCTTTTTTATATATATATATATATATATATATATATATATATTATTTGGGTCAAGTTTACAATTTTCTCCAGTTTGTCACACACAGAGTTACCAACACAATTCAAGATTCTTAGAAAAATATGTCCTCAAATACCCCATGCATTCTGTGGCTTTTGGTCCACGCCACTTGTCTTTAAAGCTAATCTACATATTTAAAACACAGTCTGTCTGCAAATCTGACCTATTCACAGGCATACGCAAGGTTTAGTCCAAAAACATATCACAGTTTATTTCTAAATCAAACCCAGACATCATGCTGAGCAGAAGTTAATTTTATACTTTGTATAGTGAAATGTAATTATCAAAGCTCAACATGGTAATTCGTAGAAATATAGAAGAGGACAGAGAACGAAACCTGTTTGTTGACAAGCCTTTTTAGAAAACAAGACTATGACGAGATGACAATAAGGTCAGTAAAAAATAACGGTGACTATATCATCATGCAATATTGTTGATGATAAAAGACAAGACTAAATGTAATCAAAAGATAAAAACCTTACCAAAAACTGTTCGAAAGAAGATGAGACAAAATATCGCGCCCTGCTGTGTTGACAAGCTTTCATGTTTGCCTTTGCCAGATATCAAGAGCTCGAATCCCGAGACAGAGTGTAGATCTAAGTCTTTGATATTAATTTGTAAAATAAATAGCCTGTAATAAATCAATACACTAGATGAGGTAAAATAAACCATGTGTATGAGTCAACAGTCTATTGAAAAGTGAAACGTGAAAAGTGTACTACTTCTAATGAAATGTAAAAATACATTTCTCAAATGATAACAGTCATTGTGATTATAATTTTGAGCAAAATAATCTTTATGTAATCAGTTTAACCATTATACAGAATGACGAAAATGTGACATTTAGGGCTGTCAAACGATTAGTTGTGATTAATCGCATCCAAAATTAAAGTTTATGTTTACATACTTTACATACTATATGTGTGTGTGTATTGTGTACATTTATTATGTATATATAAATACTCACACATACATGTACAGTCAACCTGGAAATTATTCATACCCCTGGCAAATTCTGACTTAAAGTTACTTTTATTCAACCAGCAAGTTTTTTTTTTGACCAGAAATGACACAGAAAAGATAATAAAGATAATAAGACGATGTAAAAGAGGCATCATTGTGGAAAAAAATATTTCTCAGCTTTTGCATTTGAACAAAAAGTGGCATGTCCAAAATTATTCATACCCTTCTCAATAATCAATAGAAAAGCCTTTATTGGCTATTACAGCAATCAAACGCTTCCTATAATTGCTGACCAGCTTTTTGCATGTCTCCACTGGTATTTCTGCCCATTCATCTTTAGCGATGAGCTCCAACTCTTTCAGGTTGGAGGGTCTCCTTGCCATCACCCTGATCTTTAGCTCCCTAGTTTTTGTTTGCTAACCATTTCTTCACCACTTTTGCTGTGTGTTTTGGGTCGTTGTCATGCTGAAATGTACACTGGTGCCCAAGGCCAAATTTCTCTGCAGACTGCCTGATGTTGTTGTTGAGAATTTTGATGTATTGCTCCTTTTTCATGGTGCCGTTTACTGTGATTAGGTTCCCTGGTCCACCGGCTGAAAAACACCCCCAAAACATTAGGTTCCCATCACCATGTTTGACAGTGGGGATGGTGTTCTTAGGGTTGAAGTCTTCTCCTTTTTTACGCCAAATGAAGGCTACATCATTGTGGCCAAACAATTAAATTTTTGAATCAGAAGTCTTCTTCTTTGTCCAGATGAGTATTTGCAAAGGCCAAGCGGGCTTTTGTGTGCCTTATCTGGAGAAGTGGTGTCCTCCTTGGTCTGCGTCCATGGAACCCAGCGGTGTGCAGTGTCCGTTGGACTGTCTGCCTTGAGATGTTGCCACCAGCAGAGCCCAGATTCATCAGGATGGCCTTGGTGGTGATCCTTGGATTCTTTTTTTACCTCTCTTACTATCCTCCTGGCCAGCACAGGTGTCACTTTTGGCTTCCGACCACATCCTCTGAAATTTTTCACAGTGCGGAACGTCTTGTATTTTTAATAATACTTTGCACTGTAACCACTGGAACTTTAAAACATTTAGATATGGTCTTATAGCCCTTTCCTGACTTGTGAGCAGCCACAATGCGCAGCCGCAGGTCCTCAGTGAGCTCCTTTGCCTCAGCCATGACTGTCCACAAACCAACAGCAGAGAACTTCTATTTTTCACCTGTTGAGTTGATTAAAACAGCTGTTCCCAATGAATCAGGGTAATTAGGATGCTTTAGAACAGCTTGGACTATTTGGAATGGTATAGAACTTTGGACTTTCCCATAGACTGTGACAGTTTGCAAAGGGTATGAATAATTTTGGACATGCCACTTTTTGTTCAAACGTAAATAGGAGATGAGAAATATTTTTTTCTACAATTATGCCTCTTGTACATTGTCTTATTACCTTTTGGGAGAAGCCTGTGTCATTTCCGGTCAAAAAAAAACAAAAAAAAAAAAACTTGCTGGTTGAATCAAAGTAACTTTAAGTCAGAATTGCCAGGGGTATGAATAATTTCAGGCTTGACTGTATATATATATATATATATATATATATATATATATATATATATATATATATATATATAATATGACCCTGGAACACAGTTATTTTTGTAGCAATAGCCAAAAATACACTGTATGGGTGAACCTTATCAATTATTCTTTTATGCCAAAAATCATTAGGACATTAAGTAAAGATCATATTCCATTAAGATATTTTGTAAATTTCCTACCGTAAATATATAAACTTCATTTGGACAACTGTGAAGGCGATTTTCTTAATATTTTGATTCTTTTGCACCCTCAGATTCCAGATTTTCAAATAGTTTTATCTCGGCCAAATCTTATTTATTTAGCATTCAGATGATGTATAAATCTCAATTTCAAAAAATTGACCATTATGGTTTTGTGGTCCAGGGTATATATATTTATACTTATATATATAATTTAAATTCTATATAAATACAAATATTGTATATATAAATCTAACATATGTTTCCTTAATATATACATGTATGTGTGCGTATTTATACATACATAATAAATATACACAGTACACACGTATGCAATTAATTGCAATTAATTGTTTGACAGCCCCAACAATTAGTCGACTAAAACTTGACTGAACAAAAACAGGACTGTTGACTAAAAGTTGACTAAATATGACAATAACTATAAAGTTCATTTGACACAGGACTAAGACTAAATTAAAAACGGCTGACAAAATTAATACTATTGCAGACCAACAGCAACAACATCTTAATATACATAACATACACTATGATTCACAATTTAATTTTTAGCAAGTATGCATTGCATTAATCAAAAGTGACATTAAAAATGTGTATAATACTACTATTTCTATCGCAAATAAATGCTGTTTTCGAACATATTATTAAAATGGCTCTCTAAAACTCTTTTCAACATTGATAATGAGAAGAAATGTTTCTTGAGCAGCAAATTAGTAAAATTAGAATGATTTCCGAAGAATCTCGTGACAATGAAGACTGGAGTAATGATGCTGAAAATTCAGTTTTGCCATCACAGAAATAAATTACATTTTAAAATGTATTAAAATTGAAAACAGCTATTTTAAATTGTAATAATATATCACAAAATTACTTTTTTTCTGTATTTTTGATCAGCTTTGGTTAAAAACCTTACTTCAAAAGAATTTAAAAACCTTACCAACCCCAAACTTTTAAACAGAGAGGTGGAGGGAATGTTTAATTATTGCAGATTCACATTGAGAAATACAATATTTAAACTTAATAATTATATTCACTTTTCTTTCCTTTAAATGGAACTGAATGCATTAACACAATAACTACAAAACTATTATGAGATTAACTGTGATTCAATATTTTAAAGGACTGACAGCTTATTTTAATTATATTTCTAAGAGAAATCATAATTGCTGAATGTGCGCACTTTATAAGACTTTATGAGAAATTCATTACTTGCATAATGCAGGACAAAAATAAAATGCTAAAAACTTCATCTAAATGCTAAATGCTAAATCTTCAGGCAGCAGCAAGAGCGGTGCGTTTGATTATCTGCAGCCTAGAATGTTAAATGTGTTTTGCTCACTGTTCTAAATATGGAAAACATAAAGTCATCCTGAAAAAAGAAGAGCATAAAAAGCCCTGCGTACTATTTAGAGCCTCCACACAGCTCTTTAACTGCAGTTCCCAGCAAAAACCACAGCGCACAATCTCTGTTTATCGACAAACTGTAACAGTCACCAAAGGAACCATATGAAAGTTAATAAGAGAACTGTTTACAACGACACCATGACCCTCCGTGTGACAATGACAGTCAGAGTGAGGAATGATTCTATCACTGCGTTTATGACTTGTGTCTTGGAACGATAGCGTGTATCTTTGTGAGCCATATTTCTGATATGGATGGCCGGAATGCAACTCAAAGCCATTTTCAAAGCCAATAAAGGGCTTACAATGACTGTTCTTCCTTTATATTACACAGACTCGCACACAATCAGTAAAGGAATGTGGTCGTTTGCGGATGTGTGTGTGTGTGCCTGTCCCGCCAGATTGGATTCTCCAGCCTCCGTATGAGGTAAAGCATGTTAAATTGCATTTTAATAGAGTCGTACCATCCTCTTACTTTTAATGCCGGATTTCTGAGCTTCAAAGGGATCTTCAGTTGACAGGAGGAGCAATTGAATAGAAATAACTTGGCATATCGCAGTCTATTCCCAAGATTTGACCTCAGCTTCCCTAGCTGAGACGTGGGAATCCTCCGTAAGGCGTGATATGGATGATCATATAAATATGATCTCGCTAGCAAAATAAAACCACAAACACTATAAAAACAAAAGACACATATAAGAATAGCATGTGATTCAAATATTTAAGTTTTGGCTCGAAGGGGCAAAAATCTGGCAGACCAGATCAACGGTAATTTTTTTCAACAATCCAGTAATGAGCACTTCATTATGATGATCAGCAGCAATCCAGAGCACCATTAATATGGTTAAGATTATTCCACTCATCATAAAATCACCACTAATTATTTTGGATGATAAAAGAATGAAATAATAAAAGGACTGACATTTATCCTAGCCATAATTCTATTTTCCATTAAGGGGCTTTTTATTTACTTACAAACGCATCAACGCTAATTAAAACTATGTGTATATAGAGACACCAAGGTTATTATAGTTAACCAAAACAACAACAACATAATAATAATAACAATAGTAATTTTATTAACAATAATATTTATAATTAATATTAAAATAAAATAAAAAATAAAAATAGCAATAGCTAATAAAAATGACAAAAACACACAAAATGACTAAACTTTTAACTAATAGAAAAAACTATAACTATAACAGGCCATTCTACAGTATTCAAATCTTAAATGTTTACTAAGATCCTTCAATTAATCATTAAAACCTACAATAATATTTAAAATATCAGTAAGCTTAATATATATACAAATCAAAAAAATTATTGGGTACTTTCAATTGCGAGGTGGCTGTCCCGAACATTAACTTGTAAATTTCAACTTATGAAAATGATATTGACATAATTATTGTATTTTATTCCATTTTTTAATATATTTTAGATTTTTTTTTTTAAAAGTGAAGTTCAAAAAATATATATAGTTTATATTTTCTTTGTAAATCATGAAACTTCATGTTGTCCCACATTTTCATGTCACTACTAAAAATATGTTTTAGTACATTGGCTGAGATTGATTTTAATTACACCCCTACATTTATGATCAGGAAATATTTATGTGTCACTTTCTCTCATAGCTACATGGTGAGTAGATCATTTTGAGGTAAATGTGTTCAAAAGTCTGAAGATTTGTGTGTAACTTTAAGGAGCGTCACTCACAAACACATATTTTCTGCAATTAAGCACACTTTTTTGAGAGTTATTCCTTAAAATGTATGTCATTTTTGTGTGTGCATCTGTTCAGAACTGTGCTAGCTAACAATGTGCTGATTAGCATCTTTAAGCTGGGCTCAAAAGTATCTAAAATTGTCACTACTGTAACAGTCACGACTGAAACATGTTTTTTTTTGGGTGTTATTCCTTAAAATATATGTCATTTTGTGTGTACATCTGTTCAGAACTGTGCTAGCTAATCATGTGCTGATTACCATCTTTGAGACATAGGCTCTAAAGTATCTAACATCTAACCGCAACAGTCACAACTGAAACATGACATGCTTGTTTTGGTAGTGACATCTTTGTTGTTTTGGGTGTTATTCCAAAAAATTGTCACTACTGTAACAGTCACGACTGAAACATGTTTTTTTTTTTGGGTGTTATTCCTTAAAATATATGTCATTTTGTGTGTACATCTGTTCAGAACTGTGCTAGCTAATCATGTGCTGATTACCATCTTTGAGACATAGGCTCTAAAGTATCTAACATCTAACCGCAACAGTCACAACTGAAACATGACATGCTTGTTTTGGTAGTGACATCTTTGTTGTTTTGGGTGTTATTCCAAAAAATTGTCACTACTGTAACAGTCACGACTGAAACATGTCACCATTGTTTCGTTAGTGACAAAAAGGAACACATAATCGTTTATTTGGGGGAAATAAGCAAAATTTGAGTACAGCTATACACAATTTTTGGTATTTTAGTATGTTTTAGTAGTGTTTTAGTATGTGAGTTAAAATTTTGTAATGTGATGTGGTCGCTACCAAAACATTACTGTCACAACCGAAAATGTGCAGTTACTACTGAAATATGGGATGTTTTGTTAAAAATAAAATGCATTCAATTATCAACTAAGGTGTTACGACAGTGTTTGGTTCAATGTATATTGCAACTAATGAATCCTTCTCTTTGAAACCAGTATGATCAACTTCATGCCTTTTACAAAGAAAGATTGGACAGAAAATACAACAAATCTCATAAACTACACTTGAAATATTGTTAAAATTGTTATTGATTTACCTGTGAAAACTTGTTAATAACATAGCAAAAAATATATTTACAAGGTATATAAACAAAATCTTAATAGGTCAATATAACCCTTCTTATTAAATTTGATATAATTGTGTTTCGGTACTGACAATATTGGGAAGAGGAGAAATCTTCCAAAACGTTTTGAAAATACAATATGAGAATTAACTCCACAATTACTAGAAATGTGTACCTTGGATATTATACATTTGCATACATACACAAGATGTTCACTAACTCTGGCTCTGAACCAATTCTGTAGAATGGCCCTAATAGCATCTCAATGACACTAAAATTACACACACACATACACATATACTATATACATTATGAATGAGATCAATACAATAAAGTGTTTATGTTAAGATTATGTCTAGCTCATCAAATGTTTAATTTTGAACTATGTGTATGTGATTATTTTTGGTCACATTTGACTGGTTAGGAGCCAATAAGTTGGTGATATTTACGAGTCAACACAATGGATAACAAATAGGCTCGTTCCAGCCAGATGAACTCTTACCCCAAGCGTCCACTGGTGCGGAAGAAACCCGCTCAATACTGCTTAAAACGTTAGTGGTCTGCAGCTTTGGAGGTGTGTCTGGAAAACGCACAGCAGCGTTCATGCCTTCAGTATGGTCAGTGATTGCTTTCAAAATACGGTCAATAACATCATTATATTTATGCACAATTACAGCTCAGACCGAAAGTACAGAGCAAATCTGAAACTTCTGATAACCAAGCCACAATGATTTTTCAAAATCTGAATTCAATATAGCAACAATGTGCACTGAATACACCAGAAACTCTTATGACAGACTGACTTCACCTCACAAGGACTGGCTGCCACCCTCTGTGTTTCTTTTCTCATTTGAATAAAGCTGAACATTTCTCAACTTCTTGACGCTCTCACTGGTTGCTGCGCTGTCAATCCTCCACGTGAGCCTGTCGCTCATCTCCCATGGAGAACGAATTGAAAATGCCTGCTCAACTCCATGCCAGTGGACACATATGGCTAAGGAACTAAATTACATAGAGCCAGTGAATCTGCAAGGGGAATTTGCTGATAAGACATCTACCAGCTGAAAATGTACTTCCAGTATGCTATCGCTTCATTCTTGTCATACAGTCATGGAGACATGTGTCATATTACAGTAAAACCACATATCGTTTTTGTCTTCTGTGGCGAAATAAACATGTCAGTGTCGGCACTCTGTTTGATAAGCAGGATGAGTTTGGGGAAGAGGAAATCAATCTGCATTTTGTTGCTGTCACAAGAACCTAAAGACCAGCAGTGGCAGAGCTCTGTTCCAAAACCTACAGAGTTGCCTTGCTGCAATACTGCCAAAATAGGCAGGTGCATACTAAGCCAGCACCCTAAGAGGGGAAACCACATAAGTGACTGATTTGGAAAGCTCTACATAGGCAGCATGAACAAAAATACTGCGTTACACAGTATATTTGATTTCAATAGAGGTGTTGCTACTATATGCTAATGCTGTGATTTACATGTATATTAATTCATTTAGTGGATGTTTTCATCCTAAGCGACTTACAAATGAGGAACATCACAATCAGTTTGTCATAAGAGGTGAAAATATTCTCAGTACACAATGCAATATTCTTAGAAAATACATGACACACACTAGGGTTGTTATTGTTAACTAAAACTAAACTATTAAAAACATCTTCATTATACTTAAAATAAAATATATTTAAAAAATGCAAACTGTTGTTATCAGATACACATTTTAATTGTACTTGTTTAATAGTACTAAAATAAATTACAAACTAAAAATGTAAAAAACTTTGAAAAACTATTTATAGAGAGACATTTAAAAAATAAATTTTAATTTATTAATTCCTGTTAGTATATCTGATATTCTGATATCTCTGATATTTATACAGATTATAAACAGTTTTGGACCTAAGACCGATCCTTGTGGCACACCACAAGTTATATTTATCTATGTAGATATGATTACCAATTGCTACAAATTGTTGCCTGTTTCTTAGATTTTTAATGTGTTTTTAAAGAAGTCTCTTCTGCTCACCAAGCCGGCATTTATTTGATCCAAAGTACAGCAAAGTACAATTTTGAAATATTTTTACTATTTAAAATAACTGTTTTCTATATGAAAATGTAATTTATTCCTGTGATTTTAAAGCTGAATTTTTAGCATCATTACTCCAGTCACATGATCCTTTAGAAATCATTATAATATTCTGATTTGCTGTTCAAAAAGCATTTATTATTATTATTGTGAAAAACAGATTGGATTTTTTTTTTCAGGTTTCTTTGATGAATAGTAAGTAAAAAAAACAGCATTTATCTGAAATAAAAATCTTTGTAACATTATAAATGTCTTTATCATCACACTTGATCAATTTAAAGCATCCTTGCTAATTAAAAGTATTAATTTATATTTCTATTTCTTTTCCCAAGCTTTAGAATGGTATAGTTTATAATGGTACAAAAGCTTTTTATTTCAGATAAATGCTGATCTTTAGATATTCCTATTCATCAAAGAATCCTGGAAAAAAAATGTACTCAACTGTGTTAAATATCGATAATAATAATTATAACAAATGTTTCTTGAACAGCAAATCAGCTCATTAGAATGATTTCTGAAGGATCATGTGACACTGAGGACTGAAGTAATGATGCTGATAATGTAGCTTTGACAGGAATAAATTACATTTAAAGTACATTCAAATAGAAAGCAGTTAATTTAAATAGTAAAAATATTTCAATAGTAATAGTTTTTGCTGTGTTATGGATCAAATAAATGCAGGTGAGCAAAAAAATAGCTTTTGAATGGTAGTGTATGTAAAGTAAAACACCAATGGGACACAAATATTTGGTAGCAAGTTATTTATTGGTAAAATAAGTCAATTTAGCATTAAATAAAAAAAAAGTTTTGTAAAAATGGAAAAAATGGGAAAAAAGCATCTGCTAAATGCATAAATGTAATGTAAATGTAGAATTTGGTCAAACCAAGGTATTTCATAAGGCATCAAAGCCTAACATAGGCAGCTCTCAAGTTCAAAAACAGAGTATAAAAGTGTCTGAATGCTGGTGAAATGTGCTTCAAACAGTAATTCTGAGGAGATTTTTGCTGCTTCCTGGTAGTTCTCATGAAATGAATCGTTTCTATTGATGTAGATTCATTAATATTTTACACACTTTCTTCCGGGATCAATAGTTCCACACGATCAATAGTTAAACTAGCCTTAATGCACGTGAATACACATGAAATAACACGTTGCGCTTCTGTTGTGTACAAACAGCACTTGACTTTGACTTGTTCTTATGTAAAGATGATATAATGGCTTTGCTCTGTGACCAAAATAAACATCTCCATTATGAACACACAAGGCCCTAATATTTGGAACACAGCTGCAGGAAAAATGTTTGCATCCAGTGAAAATGTCAGATAATTTGACATGCAAATGATGACCTCTTTCAGGCGCTGATTACCATGCAAGTCTTTTAATCAGGGAATGAATTTTTGCTTCATCTGCATGTAGTATACAACAAATTTGCTGCATTTTCGTTCCTCTTAAAAAAAAAGCGGCTTTTGACATCTCCCGACACTTTTCTTGGCTTGGAGGATATCCCATGATCCGTGAACTTTCTCTACATCGCAGTTTGGGATATAATCCTGTCCTCTAGGTATCTGACAGAAACAAATTAAAGACAAAAGCAGACGGCTACATCACAGTCCCTCAAGGAAAAGGTTTTAAATATCAGCTTTAAGGCCTTTTAGGAAATAATATGTTCACACGTTTCTGTACAAAGAGAGTGATTTTCACACTTCCTACTTTAAGCGCAGTAATTTGTCAGTTTCTTCCACCACAGTTTATTTAAAGTGTTTCTTCCTGAACTTTTGTACCTTTAATGAAGTTATCTCTTTGTTAAAGGCAAAATCTGTGATTTCTGTGCCACTAAAACCAAACATAAGAACAAAACAAAGTATAAAATATAAACAAGACTGTTTCCAAACAGGTTTCCCAACAGCTCAACTCATACTGATCTGCTTTATAAGCTTCTTATTATTCTTCTTGGACTACAATTACTGAGCACTACTTCTCCTAGAGCTTTTAAAGGAACACTCCACTTTTTTTGGAAATAGGCTCATTCTCTAACTCCCTCTGAGTTAATGAGTTGAGTTTTATCGTTTTGAAATTCATTCAGCCGTTCCCCTGCTCTGGCGATATCACTTTTAGCATAGTTTAGCATAGATCATTGAATCCTATTAGACCAATAGCATCGCGTTAAAAAATGACCAATGAGTTTCGTTATTTGTCCTATTTAAAACTTGACTCTTCTGCAGTTATATTGTGTACTAAGACCGGCGGAAAATGTAAATAACATGCTAATCACGTTAGACACATGCTAGCAACATGCTGATAATGCAAGAAATATATTAGCAACATGTTAACGACATGCAAATCATGGTAACAATATTCTAATCATACTAAAACATGCTAGCAAAATGCTAGCAACATAGTCATGTTAAAACATGCTAAAAACATGCTAGCAACATGCTAATCATGATAACATGTTAAAACATGTTAATCATGCTAAAAGATGTTTATAACATGTTAATTGTGCAAGAAATGTGTTAGCAATGGTAACATGCTAATCATGCTAACTATATGCTAATAATGTTATTAACAGGCTATTCACGTTAGAAACATGCTAGCAGCATGCTGATAATGCAAGAAATATATTAGCAACATGTTAACAACATGCAGAGCATGATAACAATATTCTAATCATACTAAAACAAGCTAGCAAAATGCTAGCAGCATGTTAATCATGGTAAAACATGCTAGTAAGATGTTAATCACATTACAAACACGCAAGCAGGATGCTAACAACATGCTAATCATGGTAGAAACATGTTATCAACATCTAAATTTTCAAACAAGCTTTACAACTGCTTTAAACTTTCAGACTAAGCTTTCTCAAGCCAACCTAAAGTTTGTCTTGATTAACTTTTTTTTTTTTATCTAGTTTGTCACTATCATTTGACAGTAGCCTAATATACCTGCAGCTATCTTTGTCCTTAATCAAATAACAAAAGACACTAAAAAAAAAATATATATATATATATATTGAGATACCATTGTCGTACAATAAAATTATATCTTGATATAAGAGTTTGGTAATATCATTCACTCTTATGCCACTGGACAGTCCCGCCCATTAACCTATGCCATTGGTTGAACCAAAGTTGCTGTTGTCGGGAAGCTTTTTCTAGAAAATCAAAGCCAACAAATTACTTATAGCTGTTTTAAGCAGGGATGGGAAAGTATTTCAACATGGGGGGAGGGGGGGAGGGGGGAATGCACACTTCACATTAGGCAGAATTTGGCAAGGATGATCTAAGTTAGCAACCAATTTATCCACTAAGAATAGCAAACTAACCATTCTATAATGACATGAAGCTGAGGCCAACAGATTTTCTCTGAGAAAGACGCTACAGTGAGTGCGCCTGACATGCTACATCTGCAGGAAGACATTCAGAGAGCGCCATTGCAGCCAACAGCCGCGAGGCAACTGCAGTCTTTCCCCTCGTAAATGTGGAAGGCAGCGACAGCTCAGACCAGCTTTATGAAGATTAGGAGGAGTTGGCTTTGTTTCTCCTTGACCTTATTATACATCAACAACTGCATGGAGGGAAATATGACGGCTTGCCTGGTATTCTGAGCGAGACCTCTGGAGCACGGCTATTTTGATTAGCATGAATTAGTTTTGCTGTTAACACGGTTCGCCTCTGCAAACATGATCATAGCACAGTTCCTTCCCACGCTGACACGATCTGCCGGAGAACATAAATTAAAGGCTGTGCGGAAAAAACAGGAAATGCAGATCGCTTCTAGTATTTTTATACTGAAATCAAGGTGTTTTCATTTAAATAACATTCGGAAGATAATGTGTTCTGGTATTAGGAACAGACTGCCAGAGAAAAGACTGTTTGAAGAGAAAAAGAATCACATCTTTGATGTTTAATGGGACTTCCTAATGAAGCGCTGTGGTACAATGTCATGATTCAATTCCCAGAAACGTACATGATGACAGCACGGTCAAATTTCACTGTCATGCTGATTTCACATTCGCATTTGCTTTTAAAGAAAACATTGATACACATGATTCATTTTGTAATGTATTCAATTAATCGAATTCACAGCCACAGTTTACAAACAATAACAGAGGTGATTGCATCAATTATTTAAGACAGCTTGTACTTGAACATTAACATTAGTTAACCAAGTTAAATTACATTAGAGGCAGACCTTGGCTTCTGCTACCTGAAGCTCATTAATAAACAGCAACAGCTTGAAGCGTTGTGTCTTCTTAACGCTCTGACCTGTCTGGAGGCCCTAGTTACATGTAATTATTCATGTTATCACATTCCACTTTGTTAGAGGACCCATAAATACCATTACACCCTGAAGGCTTCAGAAATGGCAGGGGCATGTTCAAGCATCCCCACGTGATTTTAATAACTTCACGTGTTTGCAGTATGAATGCTGTGACCAAGGCACCCAACTGCCTGTGGTTATTAAGGATAAGGACACTGTAGTCAGGGCACGCCAAAGGCCTTCACACGTTCAGAGACAGAGCACAGAGACATTAGACGCACACCGCTATTTGGAGAGTCACAGCCTGAGGGAAACTGGTGAAAGACATGGGAGATACACTGTAAAAAAAAAAAAAACTGTGTTTGACAAACTTTTGTTGAGTTGAATTCATTTACTTATTTTACGTCTTAACTGAAATTAAAAAAAAAAAATCAAGTTTTTTTGTGCTTATGTATCTTTAAAGGTGGTTTGAAATCTGATAAGAATCAGATTTTTCAGATTATTTGAATCTCTTTTGGATCAGACTGGATTTAGATATTTGTTTGGCTACAAGTTGTTAAGCAAAAGCAAAAAAAAAAAAAAAAATATATATATATATATATATAGAGAGAGAGAGAGAGAGAGAGAGAGAGAGAGAGAGAGAGAGAGAGAGAGAGAGAGAGAGAGAGAGAGAGAGAGAGAGAGAGAGAGAGAGAGAGAGAGAGAGAGAGAGAGAGAGAGATTTTTCGATTTTTCAAAAAAAAAGAGTAAATATAATATTGTGTAATAAATACATAAATCAGTAAAACAGTTTTTATTTTACACTTTTAAATAAATATATACAGTTCACTACCAGTCAAAAGTTTTTGAACAGCAAGATTTTTAAGGTTTTTAAAGAAGTAACTTCTGCTCACCAAGCCTGCATTTATTTGAATCTAACTAAAATTTTGAAATATTTTTACTATTTAAAATAACTGTTTTCTGTTTTAATATGTTTTAAAATGTAATTTATTCCTGTGATTTTAAAGCTTAATTTTTTGCATTATTACTCCAGTCACATGATCCTTCAGAAATCACTGTAATATTCAGATTTTCTGCTCAAAAAGCATTTATTATTATTATTATTATTATTTTGAAAACAGCTGAGTTGCAGGTTTCTTTGATGAATAGAAAGTTGAGAAGAACAGCATTTATTTGAAAGAGAAATATTTTGTAACATCATAAGTGTTTTTAAAAAAAAATTTAGCCCATAGGTACACAGGAATAAATTACATTTTAAAATATATTCAAATAGAAAGCAGTTATTTTAAATAGTAAAAAAAAAATATATTATACATTTGATTTAAAATACATCAAAATCAGTAATATTGTAAAATACAATATTACTACTTTTGCTGTATTTTAAATCAAATAAATGCAGGCTTGGTAAGCAGAAGAGACTTCTTTTAGTAACATTAAAAAACTTACTGTTCAAAAACGTTTGACTGGTAGTGTATATAACCTAAAGTGAATTTTATATGCATTAAAAATGCCTTTAAAATGCATTAATCAAAAAAAATGTCATTTAGTTCACCCTTAATGAACTCATCCCTAGTTGATAACGTCTGTTTTAACAAGCAGGCTCACAGTCAAGGTCAGCACAGAGTAGTGCGGCTGTAAATATTTGCCCTCTAGTGATAAACACAGACACCGAGAGAGACGGACCCCTTTATTTAAATCCTTTATTTGTATTCGCGACGACGCTTGAGTTTGACGCTGTTTGTCACAAGCAGGTGTTCGCGAAACCACTCCCAGTGTTTACATAATACCTGCTTATTCAGGCTATTACCAACTCATTTCTCACGATAAATTTGAAGTGCGCGGCTGTGACTGTGCATGTAGAGCAGCAAATTGGATCTCTATTCAAATGTGCAGTTTACACTGTAAAGACAGAGAGCAGCTGAGGGCTTTCACACATTTCCCCCTTTCTCTTTCTATCTGCCACCAGCCGAGGTTACAGCCGTGCACCCCAATCAGGCGTCCCATGATTCCGTCCAGCGCTCTCGATGTTGTCTGGTAACTGCTGGGTTACGCTTGTATTTCTGTCAATGCGTTGTTATGTCCAGGTATTGTGCACAATCTGACCTCCGTGCCGAAACATCTCTTCACTCTCTCAATCAAGGCAGTATTTTCCGGAACTACGTTGCCAAGGCAACAGGGCAGATGACTTGGATCTGCTAAATGCTCTTGCTTGAACTGACCAATTGTGCTATAGGGAATGCTAAAGCAAAACATGTCTTGATGCTGACTGCAAGTGCTTGACTTAATATTGCATGTGATAGTTTGATATTGTAATACGAAAAGTAGGTTTTTACATTTCAAAAGAAATCTGAGTGGTGCTTATCCATGTAAAACCCAGCATCATGATGCAAAGATGTTTTGCCAGGGTGTTGCTATGTAGTTGTTAGGGTGATTCAAGGTGGTTGTTTATTGGCTCAAGTCATACAGTGGGATAAATAATTTGATCCCCTGCTGATTTTGTGCTGATTATCAGTCTATAATTTTAATGGTAGGTTTATTTTAACAGTGAGAGACAGAATAACAACAAAAACGCATTTCAAACAAGTTATAAATTGATTAGCTTTTTAATGAGTGAAATAAGTATTTGACCCCTTCGCAAAACATGACTTAGTACTTGGTGGCAAAACACTTGTTGGCAATCACAGAGGTCAGACGTTTCTTATAGTTGGCCACCAGGTTTGCACACGTCTCAGGAGGGATTCAGTCCCACTCCTCTTTGCAGATCCCCTCGAAGTCATTAAGGTTTTGAGGCTGAAGTTTGGCAACTCCAACCTTCAGCTCCCTCCACACATTTTCTATGGGATTAAGGTCTGGAGGTCACTCCAGGGCCTTAATGTGCTTTTTTTTGAGCCACTTCTTTGTTGCCTTGGCCGTGTGTTTTGGGTCATTGTCATGCTGGAATACCCATCCACAACCCATTTTCAATGATGGAAGGAGGTTCTCACCCAAGATTTGACAGTACATGGCCCTGTCCATCATCCCTTTGATGCAGTGTAGTTGTCCTGTCCCCTTAGCAGAAAAACACCCCCAAAACATAATGTTTCCACCTCCATGTTTGGTGGGGATGGTGTTCTTGGGGTCATAGGCAGCATTCCTCCTCCTCCAAACACGACGAGTTGAGTTGATGCTAAAGAGCTTGATTTTGGTCTCATCTGACCACAACACTTTCACCCAAATCTCCTCTGAATCATTAAGATGTTCAAACTTCAGCCGGGCCTGTAAATATGCTTTCTAGAGCAGGGAGATCTTGCAGGTGTTGCAGGATTTCAGTCCTTCACGATGTAGTATGTTACCAATTGTTTTCTTGGTGACTATGGTCCCAGCTGCCTTGAGATCATTGACAAGATCCTCCTGTGTAGTTCTGGGCTGATTCCTCACCGTTCTCATGATCATTGAAACTCTCTGAGATCTTGCATGGAGCCCCAGACCGAGGGAGATTGACAGTTTCTTCCATTTGCGAATAATCACACCAACTGTTGTCACCTTCTCACCAAGCTGCTTGGCGATGGTCTTGTAGTCCATTCCAGCCTTGTGTAGGTCTACAATCTTGTCCCTGACCTCCATGGACAGCTCTTCGGTTTTGGCCATGGTGGAGAGTTTGGAATCTGATTGATTGCTTCTGTGGACAGGTGTCTTAGGAGCACTTCCTTTAAGAAAGTGCTCCTAATCTTAGCTCGTGGCCTGTATAAAAGACACCTGGGAGACAGAAATCTTGCTGATTGATAGGGGATCAAATACGTATTTCACTCATTAAAGTGCAAATAAATTTATAACTTTTTTGAAAGGCATTTTTCTCTGATTTTTTGTTATTCTGTCTCTCACTGTTAAAATAAACCTACTATTAAAATTATAGACTGATAATTTCTTTGTCAGTGGGCAAACATACAAAATCAGCAGGGGATCAAATAATTATTTTCCCCAGAGTCCATCCAACATCTCTATTCTCGTCACTTCAAATTGGCATTGAAAAACTGGATCCCTAAATCTATATGTAAGGCCTATGAACCTTGTTTCAAAACTTTCAAACAAGGTTTTCAAATAATTTTGACAACTTCAAAATGTGTCAGTCATGGTGTGAGACTCTGAAAATGCAATGAGAAGCTTCACAAAGACCCAAGATGTCAGTCAGCATATATAGACCAACAATTTAAAAAAAATTACAATTTAAAAATAATAATAATATATTGACTTTTTAAGTCTCCGAAAGCTTCAAATCTCTGCTACAATAACGTTTAATTATCTTAATTTGTTGGCTTTTTAAGATGTTACAAAAGCCATAATGTCAGTCAGCATGTAAATATAGAGTATTAAAGTATTAATTTTTAGAGCCGTTAAACAATTCACACCTCTGCTACATTAATGTCTGTATTTCCAGTTGAGGGTTTTCTTTAAAATGTGACCTATTATGCCCGCTTTTACAATATGAAAATAAGTTTCAGGTGTCCCCAGAATTTGTCTGTGAAGTTTCAGCTCAAAATATCCCACAGATCATTTATTATATAATTCTGAAAATGCCTATTTTGAGTAAAAAAGCAGAAATACGTTGTTTTCATGTCTTTTTAATTGCAAATGTGCTGCTGCTCCCCGCCCCCTTTTCCAGAATAGAGCTGTGCCTTTACAGCTCGTACCTCAGAAACTCTGCTAAAAAAAAACATCTATTTGGTTTTGATTATCATGCCTGAAATCATGCGTTTTAAACCATATTAGTTTAAACTTTTGATTTAGGGTTTTCTTAGAACATCCAAAGCACGCGCACAGAAAGCGGCTGTCACATAGCATGTGAGTACCAAACTAAGTTCTCTTTCATGTCTTATTGCACTTAAACTGTCAAATACACAAAAGTTTATGTTAAAAACACACATGAGTTGTGTTTTTTTTTTTTTTTGAAAAACAGTCAGTTATGTCTGTGTAGATAAACAGCTGGGAAATAACTGTTTATATTAGATCTATGTGGCAGCAGTGTAAAATACAGTAAATCTGCGTATATAGTAATTCAGCCAATTCCAAAAATTCCTAATCCACAGCCAAAGTACAAAAATAATACGATTTTAGATATATATATATATATATATTTTTTTTTTTTCATCTAAACAAACTTTGTTTTTCTAGTTAGCAATTACAGTTACTTTTAATTCTTACATTCAAATTTGAATTCCTACCTCAAATAAAAGCAGTGGCGGAGCTACAATTTTTTACATGGGGTGGCCAGGGGGTGGCCACTGCTATTTCAGGGGGTCCACACACGGACACGCACTGTACTCATAAAGTTGAAATAATAAATTAAGGAATTCTAAAGCTTTATTTGCAAAAACTATGCTGAGTTCATTTACAAAAACATTAGCATAAAGAAAAAACAACCAAACCAAAAAATACTGCAATTAGACATAGCAGACATCAAACAGACCTGGATTTGAAAAGAAAAACAAAAACACAGTTTTAGTCATCAGTTACAAACTTATCCTAGGTATGTTTAAAACAACATAATTTTGCGGCTCTGATGAGAACTGGCAAAACGTTTCACGAATTCATCCATGTCGAGGGAGCGTGCCCTCCTTGACTCAACACTGAGAATCCCTAGGTGACTTAACCTGTCATCAGACATTGTTGTCCCAAGGTGGGTTTTAATAAGTTTTAACGCAGAGAAGCTTCTCTCGCAAGTTGCATTGATCACTGGTGTAACAAGAGAAATTGTACAAAGTTGAAATAACATAGTTAATTAAATATAATAACTTACATACAGGGCATGAAATTAACTTTTTACTTGGTAGCACTGGTGCTCCCAACTTCAAAAAGTTAGGAGCTCCATAAAAAAATTTAGAAGCACCCAATTTCTTTTTTAGTAATGCACTGATATTGATTCTTCATGGTTCTTCATTTTGATTGCCGATGTTTTACAAGCAAATGGGCTGATTCTGAAAGCCTTTCTTATATATTTATTTTACGCCTTAAGCAAGGGACAAGAATGAATGAAAATGTACATGAACAAGATGTTTATTTTCTCTATTATAGGTACAGTCATTTAAATTAGAGGGAACCACTGCATTTTTACAAAATATATTATAAATAACAAAAAATAAACGACACAGTTCTTTCTTAGTCGTGTAGACAATAAATGCAGCCATAATCAAAGTAGGCTACCCTTTCAATATTCAAAGTTCAAATAGAGACCGAATCTTTCAAGCATGATACAGAGCTATAGACAACTACACAACTTATTATAGCCCACCACATACTAATATTTAATAACAGCTTCGATATTTTATGTAGCCTAATTTTCGCGCATTGAGGAGTCGCTCTCTAAACGTGGGGTATTAAAATTGCTTCGGGTTTTACTTTTGGTTTCATTTTAACGATCAAGCGAAACTCGGCGGTGCTGAGCGTGCATTCTACAATACAAGAGATTACTTTAACAAAGGTGGGAGGACACAAAGGGGATTTTGAAAAACGTGTCCCCAGTGAAAATTACACCCCTGCGTGAGTGCAACTCTGCCGCTGAGTTATCATCAAAATGCTCCCAAATATAATTTGAGGTCGCGCAGATTAAAAACGGGTGACAAAAACGGTCGAAATTTCGAACCCTGTACATACATGGTATGTGCATGTAATACTAGCACAGATGAAGTATAGCGTTAACGGTCCAAAGTGCGAATTGATCTCTCTAATCTCATTAAATTAACTGATGTTGTCGGCGCCTCGGTCACTTACACAACAGATAATAAACGTTACTCAGCAAACAAACCTTATAATAAACTATAAAACGTATTTAAAATATTGTTTTATTATTCGTTTTACCTTGAAACCATGTTCATGTCTTTGGCTCGTCTTGATTTGAAAATGGCTTATGCAGCGTTGCCGGCAAAATTCTAAAACTTCTTTAGACAAATGAGATGTCAATCAGCATCAGCTACTGCCAGCAGCAAATAGAATTTTGGGGTGGATACCCCTCTGGCTCCGCCACTGAATAAAAGGTAACTCTTTTTTTGCCAAAGAAAAGTAATCTCATCTTTTATGACGAAATTTTCGGCTGTGTTTCCACTATTATATGCTAGGGGGCGTTATCATGCATCTGCGGAATGAGACCAGAATCTCCTGATTAAAAACACAGACAAGGAAGACCCAGAAACAAGTGATTGATTATCATACTGAATATGATCCAGATGTACTCTTTGATAAAACGATTTTCTCAGCTTTTTGCTCAAAATTATGCTTTTTTTAAAGTGTTGATCAAAAAAAAAAAAAAATAGCTTGAAGCTAGAATAAACCAGATTTTTTGTTTAAAAGTAGAGGCTCTGATCTTTATTTTGCATGTTCAGATATTCATACAACAAAATACTCTGGGGGCCAAGAAAATTTAGTAAACATGATCAAAAACACTGGCAGGGAAAGAGTTCATTCAAATTCAGAAAGTTAAAGGTGCAGTAAGTGATTTGTGAGAAACACTGTTTATTTTTAAAAATCACCAAAACAAATATGCTCATAACTAAAAGGATCATACATCTATCTTGATACAGTGCCTTGCGGAAGTATTAATACCTCTTAATTTTTTTCACAATTTGTTATGTTGCTGCCTCAGGTTAACTGCTTAAAATTACTTTTTTTCCCCCACATCAATCTACACTCCATACACCATGACGACAAAGCATAAAAGAAGTTTTTAACATCTTTGCAAATTTATTAAAAATAAAAAACTTAAATAATTACACTTGAAATTCAGCTCAGGAGCATTTATATTGCTTGTAGATGTTACTACACTTTGAGTGAAGTGTTGAGTTAACCTGTGGCAAATTCATTTAAATGGTTAGGATTTGGAAAGGCGCACACGTCGTAATAAAAGGTCTAACAGCTGAAAATGCATATCAAAGCAAAAACTAAGCCCTGAAGGCAGCAACATAAAATAATTAAGGGGTGTGAATACTTTCGCAAAGCACTGTCTGTCAGGTCTGTCCCCAAATTGACAAACATGCTATGCAACACAGGTCCCTTGTCATGAATAAACACAAGTGTGTTTTTGGTTTTGGTGCTCGGTCTGATCCCCTTTCAAGAGTGTTTCTTAGAAATCACTTACTGCACCTTTAAGTCATTCTTAGTTCAGTTTAGTTCAGTTTTATTGGTGCTCAACTCTGCTACTATGCTGATCTGTGTCTATGGTATTTTTAAACAACTTTGAAAAGTAATAGCACATCTCTCCTCAAAAACCCAAATGATTTGAGCTATATTTCATGTCTGAAGCAGAAGGCAGTGTTATGTCACAGAAATATGTGTTCAAATCCTATATTCACTGAGCAACAGTGATGCTTGTCTCAGCAAACAGCACTAATACAATTTTCAGAGATGTGAGAGAGATATTTCGTGCAGCTCTTCCCCAAATTCTGCCCATTCTTTGATCTCACGTTGGGTTTAATTGATGATGTCTTGAGCAGTCTTCTCCACTGACGCAAGTATGAACTCATCTAACCCAATGTGCGGTTCTTCCTTTAAGGATCAAAGACTCTCTCAGAACTATGTGTCAGTGAGGCTAATTGCGACAAACAAAGATTCAACCGCAGCATATAAACTAACACAAATCCAGGTCTGAACCATTAGTCACAAGTTAATAACTAAACCTCCCTGAACCTATTCAGACTTATTTCCCTCTCAATGGATTTGTGGTACTTTCTCTTCACGTTCTTGCCTTTCAGGACAAAAACTGGAACACATTTCATAGTTGCAATTAAAAGAAGAAACGTATAACCAATACTATGCAGAACATATAAGTTAAATAGATGATTTTATTCACAGTTGCCATATGCAAATTCTGTTGCCTGATGGAATGGGAGTAATGCATTTCCTCAAATGCAATTTTCATTGACAATGGAATTAATTGTATTCTAACAGTTCTATATTCATTTTGAAGTGTTCAATAAAATGTATTTGTGTATTAAGTATGATTTATGTTTGCTGCGAGAACAACTACCAGAAAGAAGAGCAAAACTAGATGAAAAATAAAATAAAATAAAATAAAATAAAATAAAAATAGGTTTGTAAAATATTTATTTAGGTTTGGCAAACTTTGCAAAAAAAGAAAATACAAACATAAATAAATAAATAAATAAATAAAATAACAAAACAAAAAGATTTGTGGAAAACTTTGCAAATAAAATTAAATAAAATAGCTTTGTAAAATATTTAAAATAAAATAGGTTTGTAAAATATTTAGGTTTGTGGCAAACTTTGAAAAAAAATTAAAACTAAACAAAAAATAAACAAAAAATAAATAAAATAAAATAAAATAAAACAACAGGTTTTTAGGTTGCCTGCAAAATAAAATAATTTATTTAAAATATTTATTTAGGTTTATGGCAAGCTTTGCAAAAAAGAGTAAATAAAATATACAAAACAAAAAATAAAATAAAATAAAATAATAGGTATGTAAAATAATTATTTAGGTTAGTTTTTAGGTTTGTGGAAAATTTTGCCGATAAAATAAAATGAAAAAAATAAAATAGGTTCATAATTTTTTTTAGGTTTGTGGCTAACTTTGCGGAAGAATAAATAAAACAAAACAAAACAAAAACAATATTTTAGGTTTGTAGTAATCTTATTCAAATAAAATTAAATAAAATTAAATTAAATATAATAAAATACAAAACTTCTCTCATTTGTAGTTTTTTTGTTTTTGTTTTGTTTTATTAACACTAATTTTATGTAAAAAAAAAATATTCATAGTTACAATATAATAGGGCACACAGTCAAAGGCTCATGCTGACATGTAGAATGACTGAACATTACCTTTAACAAATTATTCTGATCATGTTGGTTAGGATCCACTATGACTATGAGTTTGCCAAGTTCAACATTTTTTGTTGGCCCAGGAAAAACATTCTCTAAAATCCGACAAGAATAATAAACTGATATAGTGAATAAGCCAAGATCATATTACACCACATTATACACTATTATAACAGAAGAAACTTACCCAGCATTTCCATTCTTTTCATCTCCATGTCTCCTTATTGACTATTCCGCCCCTAAACACCAACCCTCCCCAAAAACCATACTAAAGGATGCTGATCCAGGACAAATCACAGCCACCCTTAATGTTCATAATTCAACACGATTTAGAAGAACTGTTTCCCCAGTTCCTTTCTGCAGTCATTTGGCATTCAATGGAGAAATAGTGTTGCAATGAACAATTAACTTCCAAAAAAGATTATCCCGAATTCCCACAATACTACTGAATGAGTTTTGCAATGAAAGCTGGAATTCTGCAGTGGTGAGATGCTGTGCTCTAAATCTCTAGTCAGTGTACAGTACCTCCGGTCGGCACTGTTATAACTTACTGCATCACTGCACAGGAATGACACTGCCATCAATCATATTAACTCTGGACCCACAAATCAGGAGCAAAAAAATGCACCCCTAAGGTTTTACACAATCAGCATTAATTACATAATTATCCACTTCATTAAAATACCCAATATCGTAACTGGAGTTCAAGGTGTTTCTAACCGATACTGAAAAATGGCCTCCCTAAAAAGACTATTATACCTGTACAAACACACAGACTACACATCCAGCAGGTGCATACAAACATGCACAGGCTATTAAGGATAATTCACCTAAACACGCCTTATGGGGCGTTCACACCTGACGCGACTTGCGCGTAGTTGGACGCTTCAACCTTTTGTGTTTACTCGCTTCATTCGTGCGTAAAATTCACTTCACAACAGATGCGAATTTGCGTTATGGGAGGGGCTTCTGCCAGGCGGCTCCAGTCTCGTTGCGAAATGGCTGACATAGATTTTGTTGAGAGCGTAGCTGCGCTTTATGTGCTACGAAAGGCTGAAAAACGGTGTACACTCGTTTTGTGCCATGTCTGGGTCCATTGTTGTTTCGGATTTCTGCCTCCACTCACTACGTCCTAATCATGTCACTACTAGAGCAAGCTCCTGATTGGTTAATGCGGCGCAATTTTTCGCCAAAGTTCAGATTTTCACATTGCGCGATTTGCACGAATACACGCGTCAAACGCCGGATGTCTATCGCTTCTTTGCATTGATTTAACATGTAAATCACTTGCGCTTAACGCTTTATTCACATCTGGTGTGAACGCACCATTAAAGGATTAGTTCACATCCAGAATAAAAAAAATCTTATAATTTGCTCAGCCCCAGGTCATCCAAGATGTTCATATCTTTCTTCCTTCAGTCGAAAATGAAGGTTTTTGAGGAAAACATTCCAGGATTTTTCTCCATATAGTGGACTTCAATGGGAATCAACAGGTTGAAGGTCCAAATTGCAGTTTCAATGCAGCTTTAAAGAGCTTTACACAATCCCAGCCAAGAAATAAGGGTCTTATCTAGTGAAACGATCTGTCATTTTCTAAAAAAGATAAAAATGTAAACCACAAAGGCTCATCTTGCACTAGCTTGACTTCACACATTACATAATCACATTGGAAAAGTCATGCATGACGTAGGAGGAAGTACCGACCCAGTGTTTTACAAAAACGGTAAAACAATGATTTCGGACGATTTTGAAGTTGGAGAAGAAAATTAGATTTTTACGAAGACGAAGAACTAACCACGTGTACGTGAAATCGTAGACACTTATCGCAGATGCAAGACGAGCATTTGTGGTTAAAAAGTATAGAAATTTGTTTTGTTTTTTTTTAGATGATGACAGATTGTTTAGCTAGAGAAGACCCTTATTCCTCGACTGGGATTGTAGAGCCCTTTGAAGCTGCATTGAAACTGCAATTTGGACCTTCAACCCGTTGATCCCCATTGAAGTCCACTATATAGAGAAAAATCCTGGAATGTTTTCCTCAAAAACTTTCTTTTTGACTGAAGAAAGAAAGACATGAACATCTTGGATGACATGGGGATTTCTATTCTGGAAGTGAATTAATACTTACGGTGCAGTGACTGCAGGCATTTTTTTCAATAGGAATCCAAGCGGGAATTTCGACATCAATTTCAAAAGATTTTCACACTCAAATTTCGCAGTGGATTCAAGTAGGTCACATGAACTGACTTCCGTGTGAGCAGTGCTTTATACATCGCTACACTACTGACAACTGACCTTTTCACTTGAAAATTTCACTAATATGACTGCACATTTACTTCTTATAATGGAAAATGGGTCTGTCAAGTGCTAAAAGTGACACAAAAGGACTTTGAAAGTAGTCAGCATGATACAACATTTCATTTAAATTCATATGACAGCTTTATGTGAAGTAAAAACCAAAATTTAAATGGTTATTTGCTCAAAATCTCTCTACTATGTAATCGTTTCATCTTAAAGTTCACTTCAAATGTAATCAAGACACACTGTGTCAGGTTTGAGAATTTCAAATGACGATTTGTCAGCGTTTTCAAATGTTATTCATTCTTGTATGACTTCAGAAGACTACAACTATAGCACACAAGTCATATGAACTGCTTTTGTGTCACTTTTATGGTCCTGTTTGTCATTTTAAAGCTTCACAGCTTCAATCCTCATTACAGAAAACAGCACACTGCAGTATTTTTTCATTCAGAAAGAAGACAAAGCCACAGGTACCATCACGAGAGTAAGTATACGATGACAGGGTTTCCATTTTTGGATTAAGTACTCCTTTAAAAAATAAATCAACCGCATATGAAAGCTTTTACCCTTAGCGCTCTACACTGTGACACATCAGAAATCTTCAAACTCACCTTGAACGATGATGTGCACGGATGTGGTTCGGGGTCTGCTGCTAGTCTGCACCGCACAGATGTACTGGCCCTCGTCCGTCAAGTCCACATCCTCGATTTTGATGGTGAACTCATCCTGGTTGAGAGTAACCAAACTCACCCGGGGGTCCACGGACCACTTGTCCTCTCCGGCGTACAGTATACTTGATCTGTTCAGCCACGCTGTGTGTGTCACAAAATCCCCTTGTGAGCAACTACAAGAGAAGAGAGAGAATAGTCAACCTTTAGTATTAGAACAAGCATTCCCCTATGAATTATTACCGGCGTATCCCTTTGTGGCCAAAGCACTGTGATCCATCAATTAAGATAAATTCAAATACTCATTAACATTCATTCAAATGTCCCCTGGTACTGTACGTCGGAAGACTGCATCTGTTTCGGAAGCGAGCGCGAATGTATTCCCCTAGATATTATGCGAGAAAGAACAACATGGTAAGACATCGATCAAACCCCGAAACCCTGAAGATTGGGTTTATTAAGTTCAGTGACCCCCAGATAATATTTAAAGCTAAACTGGCTAGGCCCTTTTAGTGATTTGGACTTAAAGACAATGCCATCTCTCCTTATTACGGATACAATGGAATTAGATGCTAATTACTTACAGACCTTCCTTAAATGAGGACATGCTGTGTCTAATTACAGCTATGCCTAACAGTTAGCAGCGGAGGCCAAAATAGGCCCTCTTCATATACTGTAGGGCTATTAAAATCAAAAGCAATCATGCGCTTAATTGATTACTTGCCTGATTAACCATTCAATAAAACGCAGGGACAATTTTCATGCAATCTTTGTTTTATCTCTGATAGCATCACAGCCCAAAAATCATTGGCGTAAATTCGAATAATAGGCGTTCGATGCTCATTAAAGTCCATTATGGTCATAACGCTTACGAGCTCTTTTAGTCGATTCTGGGAGAGGCGCAGCGCTGAACTACTTTAGCTTCTGGAGGGCAACATCCAAGGCACCAGGGACAGATGAGGTAAATGTGCTTCTTTGTGTCTTTTTTTTTTTTTCACACTCGGCAGGCGTGCAGAAGTACTGGGTACAAGCAAAGGCGCTCGTTTTTTTACGAGAGTGGAAACTGCGGCACTGGCCTCCACCTCGTCTTATAATAGACTAAATGAGAACGCTGGAGATCAGTGGAAAGATCAAGCCTTTTCCCAATGGACTGGTTCATAATACACTGCAGGGCATCCTACGCAGAAATATTAAAGTCGCCCCTGTCCGATCCGTCTTCTCCTTGCACTTCTATCTATCTATCTATCTATCTATCTATCTATCTATCTATCTATCTAATTCAGTGGTGTGTGATGGTGTTCTGAAATTAGGAGGAAAAGGCCTCAACGTTTTTTATTATTATTATTTAAAATATAAAATGCATGTCCCTGTCACATTTTCTTGGTTAAATAAATATTATTTACACTTAGGGTTACACTTACACTTTTCGGTAAATTTCAAAAACATTCCAGAAATATTGGAAAATTTCCAGGATTTTTCAGGAATATTTGGAAAGTACATATTTACATGCAAATATTTTTTTTTCTATTTTCTATTTTTTACATTACCAATGTAATCAGTATTCTATTTATTAAAGCCAAGTCTAAATGTTATCAAGTTAGTGTTTTTAAGCGATTTACATTTATTGCAAAATATAATAACTCAAGGCAGTAACAATTTAAACAATATATTTCATTTGTGAACTTATGTTGAGCTATTCTTTTTAATAGTTAACTTTTAACTTTTTAGATCATCAAAGCTTGGTAAATAATTTCTTTAAATATTACCAAGCTTATTACTTACTAAAAACTCCCACAGATCATGTTTTCATGCCATTTTAAGTCTTATTTCGATGTAACAGAGTAGTTATATCTAAGTAAGTTGTTTACTTACTTAAAGTGATCTTACTTAAATTAGTCTTCCCATTGATGCCATTATATTATTCATTCAGACTGATTCGCGAATGCGGAACATGCACGAAGACAACAGCCAGGATTTATCACATGAACCAATCACAGCCAAACATAACCAGTCATATCCAATCATATCACAATAGAGGCATTGCATCCTCTCATGTGACTTCCCGCCATTCATTCTCAATTACCCCCCATCAAACTCACGGCAAACTTTATGGGGTCTGTTAAAACTCAATGGGGTCAGGGGAGGCGAGAGACATGGACAATATATTCCTTTTGTTTTTACACTATAAATTGGTCTTGGTCTTTATAATGGAGCATATCTTGTCCTTATTTTTTAAGAACATTATATTTTGGCGATCTGTGGAATCTAAAAGTTAAAAAGCCCTGCTTCAATAAATCTCTCCCTAGGTGAATATAATAGAGGCAAGTCAGAGCCAACCATAAAAGCAGAAAGAAACGCATCAGCTGGTGTGTAAAGCACAAGGTTGTGAAACAGGGTAACAAAGCACACTCAAGGGCATTCAAAGTTGGCTGGAATAATCAGGAAAAAAATGCAAAGCAAAAGCAGCTGTTGCACCTGTAATTGAACGAAACCCCTGATGAAACACAGTTTATGGGATCAAAGAGCAAAGCTCTTGCACATTCGTCATGTAGACGTGGATGATATGGTAAATAATCCAGGAAACAAGAGCGTTGCTGTTCAAATAGCCTTTCGCTGCACACGGCTGGTGTGCTTGCATGCATACACAGATGACTGCACATGTGCAAGACTGTATATTTGAAGAAACTCTTCACCCGAAGATGAAAAATCTGTCTTTAATATTTACTCACACTCAAACTGGCATGACTTTCTTTGTTCACTAACTTCAAACCACTGCTTCAGACTAAAATACAAATCCTCATCCATAATATTGCTTCATCCAATGAAAAAGTAGTCTCATCTGAATCAGGAGGGAAATACGAGCAAACAGATCAAACACTGTTTACAAGCAAAATAGTTCTAAACAAATATGTTGGTGGATTTTGATGTGAGAGGACAACAGGGGAATGACTTTTTCATTGGAGGAAGTGTTATTATGGATTATGGACTTTTTTCAGGCCAATACTAAATGTTTAAAACACCTTAAAGATGGATTGGTTTCTTATAAGCACATAGCTTTTCACTTCAAAAGATGTTAATTGACAAACTGGAGTTGTGTAGATTGTGGATTATTATTATCTTTTATTGTTATGTTTTTTTATTCACTGCAGAGGATCCATTGAATGAAGAAACCAACTCATCTACAGTGCCTTGCGAAAGTATTCATACTCATCATTTTTTTCACCTTATGTTAAACATTAAATTACTTTAAATTAGTTTTTTTTTTCCACATCAATCTACACTTCATACACCATAGTTGTAAAGCAAATCTTTACATCTTTGCAAATGTATTAAAAATAAAAAAACTTAAATGATGCCAATGCATAAGTGTTCATACCCTTATCTGGGACAGCTGAAATTTAGCTAAGGAGCATTCATATTGCTTGTAGATGTTACTACACTTCGTGTAAAGTTAACCTGTGGCAAATTCAACTGAAAGGCACATGCATCTTAATAAAAGGTCTAACAGCTAAAAATGCATATCAGAGCAAAAACCAAGCCCTGAGGTAAAAAAAAAAAAAACTGCCTGTAGAGCTCAGAGACAGGATTGCATCAAGCCACAGATTCTACTGCATTGAAGGTTCACAGAAGCATGTCGTCTCCGTTACCCTTAATGGAAGAAGTTTGAAACAACCACGACTCTTACTAGAGATGGCCTCCTGGCCAAACTAAATAATTCATAAAGAAGGACCTTGGCTAGAGTGGTGACCAAGAACCTGATGGTCACTCTAGTTGAGCTCCACGATCCTATATGCAGATCGGAGAAACTTAAAGAAGGACAAACATCACTGCAACACTCCACCAATCTGGGCATTATGGTGGTATGGCAAGACTCAATCCTCTCCTCAGTGAAGACACATGAAAACACACTTGGAATTTGCAAAAAAGCACCCTCAGACTGTGAGAAACAAGATTCTCTGGTCTGATGAACCTCAATTCTAAGCATCATGTTTGAAGGAAACCAGGCACTGCTCATCACCTTCAGAGTAACATCCCAAAAGTAAAGTGTGCTGGTAGAAGCCTCATGCTGTGGGGCTGTTTTTCAGTGGCAGGGATTGAGGGACTCATCAGAGTAGAATGCACCGAAATATTGAAATAGCCTTAATGAAAGCCCAGTCCAGAACATTCAGAACCTCAGACTGTGCAGAAGGTTCACCTTCCAAACAGGACAATGAACCTAAGCACACAGCAAGAGTGGCTTATAGACAACTCTGTGAATGTCCTTGAGTGTCCCAGCCAGAGCCTGGGCTTGAACCCAATTAAACATTTCTGGAGAAACCTGAAAATGCTGCCAGACACCATCCAAGCTGACAGAGCTTGAGAGGTGAAAATGTGAGGCAAAGAACGGCAGATAATTGCCAAATGTTGATGTGCAAATCTAGTTGCATCATATCCAAAAAGACTGTAAAGGTGCTTCAACTAAGTACTGAGTTAAGGGTATGAATACTTATGCAATGTACTTATTTCAGTTTTTAAATTTTTTATAAATTACAGCCAGTTCTGTTTTTTTTTGCTTTGTCATTATGGTGCATGAAGTGTAGATTGATGTGGGGGAAAACAAGTAATTTAAAACATGTTTAACAGCAGCAACATAACAAAACGTAAAATGAATACTTTCGCAAGGCACTGTACATCTTGGATAACTGCAAATATTAATTTTTGGGTAAACTATTCCTTTCAGTTTTGGGTGATCTATCCCTTTAAGTATATGTGCACTGTGTTAACTGCACGTTGTTGGTTCAGCTGTGGTATTAAATTATTATTTACAACACCACCATAAAATGCTGTGCATCATAATAACAGCCTCTTGGTAAGACACTGAGGCTAAATCCAATTCAATCAGTCTTAACCTTGAGCAGTCAGAACCTTCTGGAAACCTGTAGCGCAGCATCTTCGGCCACTAGAGCATGTCTGAGCTGCATGTTCATAGCGCCACACTGAATCAGCACAATGCAACAAATACATAAATTAATAAATAACTCTGCCTTATATTCCCTTATCAGAGAAGAGCAGACAGCAAACCAATTTAATCCAAATAAAGTGTCTTCCCTTTCAGTGCAATGAAAAGCATCCAAGGGCGGGGAAAATTAAGCATGCGGAATAAACAAGCACGGCCCTCGTCTATTTTTTCTAGCCCTGGCAGCGAAATGCATGCGCTTTGGGAAAATACGCAATGTTTTTTTTTTTTTTTTTGCATCATCATGATGGGATGTTTGATTATTCTTGTTGTAGTATGGATTACAAGGAGTTAATTTTTAATGCAGTGTCATCATGTTGTTGCTAGATGTTTTTTTTAGTTAGTTTAGAATTACTTTGGTTATTCATTCACGTTGCACTGGAGTCACGGATCTAACTCCATTTCAGCTAGCAGTGCATCAAGCATATCCCACTGTACTTGTGGAGGACAAAAATATATCGGGTATCAGACCAAGTGCGGTTTTGAAAATAAATCTTTCCGCAGGCCCCTCTGGCTACTTCATGACATGAACAAGAGAGGGCATTCATTATTAATTTACTTTGGAGAGAGGGATTGATTTGGCATCGAAGGTCTATAGAGAAAAAAAAAAGCTATAATATATAACACTGGATTACCTCCAAATAACATTACTGTCAGGGAGTTAGTGTACAGCCAAGACAGAACACTGCAGCTACCTGGACGGTAAGGATGTATTGATTTTTTGTCCCAAACACACACACACACACACCGTTACGGAGTCATTGTATGTGAGGCACGGTGTTGCATACACTGTCAACACAGACAGATGGAACAACTTGATTGTTTTTATGTTTCCTCAAGTACAATGCTGGATGTACGGTGTACATATTTTGCTCCTGAGGGTCTGCGCATGCTTTCTCTCTCGCTTCGGTTTCTGATTTTAAGTGCTGACTCATTCCTCTTTCACTTCCCCTAAGTGCATATTGAGGGTGATTGAGTTATTTTCACTCATTTTGAAGTCTTCGAGTGCACAAAGTGCTAATCAATTATTTCATCAGGAGATTTTGAATGCACTGAAATTAACAACTTCAGAGTTCTGAAATACAATGGTAAAGAAAATGTCAAGGTTTGGAGGACCCAGCATGAGTACCTTGGTATGTTGAACTCATAGCTGAAACAGAGCTTCGGTTCACGGGCTGATTTGTGCCATAAGGCAGTAGTTTGCTCCCTTTAACCACATAACTAGACATCACACGGTGAGGGTTTGCGTTACTATGGAGATCTCTCAGCCTCTTGGCTGGATCGTGAAGTGAAAAAACTGTAAAGGCCACTTAGAAAAGTCTAGTTTTCCCACTGGAAAATGCTTTCATCAAAAGTATTCATTTTATCCACTAACTGAAATAAAGTCAATTCAATTGAATGTTCAGCTAAATATAAGAGATTTCAGTTCACTTCAGTGCTTAAATGATGAACATTTAATGGCTTTGAACAAGATCATATTTTCTTTTTAAATGTTGAATTTTCCTTTTTAAAATGTACTGTGTCTGCGTAGATGTGTAATGATCTTTTGGTGCAAATTATTTTATAAAGTATAAAACTTGCCATGTATGTAGTATGAGGCAGTGGTATTTATATTCAAAATAAAGGCAAACAACAAACCTGTAGTATTGTCAGTCCGTTCAACAAATAAGTTTACAAGTCTTAAACTGATAATATGAAATATTTGGCAAGCATCTAAATAGGGCTGTCACTAATGATTATTTTGGTATTTAAGTAATCTGTTGATTATTCTGACGATTAATCCGATTTTTTTTGGTTGTGTTGCGGTAATAAAAATAGACCAAAGGGAACATTAGTGAAATAATTAGGGAAAATTATTGCTGTCAATCAATTAAAAAAATGACCTAATGTGGCAGTGGTGTGAAGTATAAGGCAGTGGTAATTATATTCAATATAATTATATTTAAACTGAAGGCAAACCACAAACCCATTATGAAGCATTGTCACTCATTTCACAAATTAGATTACTTAAAAAGATAGCTCACCCAAAAATGAAAATTTGATGTTTATCTGCTTACCCCCAGGGCATCCAAGATGTAGGTGACTTTGTTTCTTCAGTAGAACACAAACAAAGATTTTTAACTCAAACCGTTGCAGTCTGTCAGCCATATAATGGCAGTCAATGGGGCCCACGACTTTGAGAGTAAAAAAAAACATACACAGACAAAAACCAAATTAAACCCTGTGGCTCGTAACTATACATTAAGGTCTTAACACATGAAACAATGGGTCTGTGCAAGAAACTGAACAGTATTTATCTAATCTTTTACCTCTGATCCACCGCAATATCCAACAGTCCTGAGTGCGTTCACAACAGCCGGCACGTGATGAAGAGCAAGCAACCATAACTTCAGTTGATCTGGCTCAAAAGTTGGGAGTCGGTGAAAAGTCAACACTCCAGCAAATGTAATCTTTTAGTTTTTAATTGATTGTAACAATCAGGATTAGCAAAAGAAATTACCATTTTGAGAAGCCGTCGTACCTACAATCTCTGTGTAAACAATGAGTGAGGTATATGCGCGACAGAACGCTTCCACGTGTGCGTCTACTATGCCAGGGCATGTTGACGCGCCACGCACCGGCTGTTATGAACACGCTCAGGACAGTTGGACATTGGGGTGGATCAAATGATATAATACTGTTCAGTTTCTTGAAAGTTTCTTCATCCGATGACCCCTTTAAAGTAAGCATTTGTCTCAAGATCATGTGGTTATCAGATAAGCTCTCTTCTCGGCTTGCAGTTGTGCTTAACATTACCTGCAATCGTGAATGCAGTGACGGAGAGCTGTCTTTCCTCAGCCGACGCGGTTTGGATTTCCTGTGATTTCTTATTTTGCTGGTGATATTATGATTAACCAGTTTCAATAATTCATGTGATCGAAAGTAATTAACCTACATTTTGTAAGATCATTTAGTAAGATCATTTTGATCAAAGTAATTCAAAACTTTGAGAGGCAGACGATGACATTCTGTGATCAAATTCAATCAACTTGTCAACGCACTCCACAGCGCCACCCAGTGCATTTAGTTATAACTGTTTAGGATTTATCATTGATTTCCAACATTTACGGCCAGCAAATCAACACAGTAAAATTTGAATAGTGTTTTTATTTTTCGAAAAATAATTACAGACCCGAATGTTCGACTATTTGTGCACACCCCTAACAACTATTTGAACATCTGGAATCTAAGGTTGCAAAAGAATCCAAAATACTGCCTTTAAAGTTGTTCAAATAAAGTTCTTACCAATGCATATTACTAATCAAAAATTAAAGTTTGATATATTTACAGTAGGAAATTTACAAAATTTACAACATGATCTTTACTTAATATCCTGATGATTTTTGGCATTAAAGAAAAATCGATAATTTATAAAGATTTTGTGGTCCAGGGTCACATATAATAGCAATGATATCAAGAGCAAGTACTCTATAGTCAAATAATTGAGTAGAGAAATTGTGACAGTCCTACATCTAAGCATGGTAAACAGGCTTGTAAAACAGCTCAACAAACATGAAGTCTCTACACTCTCAGAAAAAGTCACTGGGGCAGTCCCTTTTTTAAAAAAAGTACTAAATACCATTATACAAGGTACAAATATGTACCTTTAAGGTACCAGCATGCACATTTTAGGGGTAAATAAGATACAAAGCTATACCCTGTAAGGGTATTGTCCCACTGACAGATTTTGTACCTTTTTTTCAAAGAGTGTAAGGAAAAACATTCAATTCTAAAGCTGTTACGGTTAAATTTTCTACCATTAACCTTTCAACTATCTGGAATAAAGCAGCTGTTGGATTATGAGCCAGCATCCTGTTCTAGTTAAAATAATAAACTGGTAATATGTGGCACATCTAACAGAAGTGTTCTGAGTAAAGTATTCATCCGGGTACGAGTCCCAGTTTTAAAATCCAGCACGTCTCAGAAGGCACAGGAAGATGCGTGCTATCTGTGTACTTCTGCTCTCTCTGGGCTTTGAAATAGGTATTGGAACAACTGTTAAGGGAACTGGAGGCCTCTCCTATCTCTCTGGAATGGGTAAAAAAACTATTGACATTGTCAGGACTCGCTTCTGTTTCTTCTTGCTGTGACCATTTGCTGTGCAAACACACACACACACACACAATTTCTATCTTGTTGTCTGGGCTTTTGTCCTTCTCTGTCTCTCATTCTCACTCACAACGTGATGAAAGCAATATGAGAGGCTACACTATTTGATATGATTCTCTGCGTCTCTCCATAAGACTGTGCACTCATGATACTCAGATTGCAGTGATGGCAGTCAGGCTGAACCAAGCTGAGCGGAGCAAATTACCTATCCGCTGGTCTGTCTAACACAAGGCCAAACCACCCGAGGCATCCTTCTGGCCCTGCCGTTACTCACGTCCACCCTGACATCCGTAAACAGTTGCAGATGAGATTGAATTAGTAACATACTGGTCAAAATACATGGTAAACAATTGGTTGCCTCTGCTCACATAGATTCTTGGATATTATTGTTCTAGACCAATTTAAAAACCTTTTTGCATATGTTTTTCTCATTAACACTAATTGAGGAAAAAGTGTGTTGAAATTTAACATCGAGTAACAGATCTAAACTTTAAAACATGACCATGTGGCACAGGAACGAAACGGTTCCAGTCCTCTCTGAACCTCAACAAGCCGAGCCGCAACACGTTCATACCACACAAACTAGCAATTGTGCTCTAATTGCATCTTAAAAAAGCATGACAGTCACCTTGTTACAATCCATGCCTGCGAACCTAAATTAGAAACAAGCGAAACTACAACCGCGCAATTAAGGAACAATTAAATAATCGCTTGGATTTGCTTTGGTAACAACGAAGTGTGACCGGTCCGCTGTGTGTTCACACTGATCTGAAGTCGGCGAACCTCTGTGGCGCACGGCGCAGGAGGATTACAGCTTAGCTGAAAATCACCTTGTCTTTTGGAGTGGTGTCACGCAAATGAAGGTGCCCTTTGCAAATAATACCCATTAGAATTTCAAAGTCATTGAGTCTCGGCTTGAGAGGGTGACGGAGCGCTAGATTCACATGCTCTCCCTCTCAGTACCAGCCTCGCTCTGGTGAACCAGACTAGTCATTAGAGAATAGCTGACAATTAACATTCAGCTCATTTCATGCCTTACAGAGACATGTTTTTTAAAAAGGTTTTCAGGTAATGTAACTTTAACTTTTAGTTTCTATATGTGTTCTTACCTTGAACATCTATATCATAAACATTTGAACAAACCACTTGTATAACTGCTCCTATCCACCTTATTTTTCCAGTAAGAGTAGGCACAGCTATTTGTAAATTTAATGTGTCTGGCTTCCGGTCTCATCCTTATCCAGCTATTTTTTAGCTGTACAAAACAGCTCGTTTTGCTGCTTGATATTGCAAACTGGTGTGTCTTACCATATTATTTTAATGTATTATCTTAATTATGAACACAATGGTTTGTAGTGAAAACAGTTTTAGTGTTACTGCACTTAGTTATTCTATTTGTTATTTCCCTATGGCGGCCTATAAATTGGAAGTCTAACACAATACCAGAAAACAGCTTACTTCTGGTGGATAAGCTTTATGAGAACATGGCAATATGTACCAGAGTATGTCATGCCAATAAAGCAATATGAATTGAATTGAATTTACATATTTTCCTGAATAAGTGTTTATGAAGTAATCAGTTGAGTAAATGACTAAATTCAATGAATAACCAAAAAGAAAAAAAAGAAAAAACTAAATAATTCAGTGACTTACTCATACAGTATTTCTTGTTTTATTCAATTAATCACTCACAAAGAAAGAAACTTGAAAATGAATCAGTGTTTTAAACAAACCAATTAAATAAATAATTCAATAACTTACTCATAAAGTGTTTCTTGTTTTGTTCCTGAATAAATTTGTTTTTGAACTAATTGGTTGAGTGAATGATTAAATGAATCACTTAAAAAGACAGAAACTTGATTCATTACTAAATGATTTAGTGTTTTGGATGAATCAATTGTATAAATAATTAAATGACTTACTCATAAAGAGTTTCTTGTATCGTTCTTGAATGAATTTGTGTTTTTAAACTAATCAGCTAAGTGAATGATGCAATGAATCACCCAAAAAGAAAGAAACTTGAATCATTCCTAAACAAATCAGTGTTTTGAATGAACTGACTGAATAAATAGTTCAGTGACTTACTCATAAAGAGTTTCTTGTTTTGTTTCCAAATGAATCAGTATTTTAAACAAATCAATTGAATGAATGGTTTAATGACGTACTTGTTAAAAATGGTTTAAGTCATTTTAGTTTTCTTTGCGCACAAAAAGTATTGTTGCAACATTATAGTTGAACCACTGATGTCTGATGTGTACTATTTTATTGATACTAGTTGCGTTGCTGTCTATGCAGGGTCAGAAAGCTTTCGGATTTCATCAAAAATATCTTAATTGTGTTCTGAAGATGAGTGAAGGTCGTACGGGTTTGGAACGACATGAGGGTGAGTAATTAATGACAGAATTTACTAACTAACCATTTAATGAACAGAATGTTCACAACATAAATGCCTTTACTGTCACTTTTTCACTTTTCTTTACAAGACAAAATTCTTACTGACCCCAAACTTTTAAACCCTAGTTTATATGGGATTAGATATCTGCCACAATTCCAAAGTGCATTTTGCATGCGCGTGAATTGAGTTTTGTGAAGAAAATGTCCGAATCGCAAAGAAAAATTCATTTTGAGCGGATGAAAATCAATTTTGCTTTTAAAATAAGCTTTTGGATGTGTGCAAATCTTCTCTTTTGTGTGTGCAACGTTTCACCCGCTTGCTCCCCTGATGCCCGCCCTCAGTGCTCTCTAAATGCTGAAGGCTCGCTTGCTCAACACAACCCAGTGTTACAATGTGCCACAATTCCAGCCAATCAGAGACGAGGCTGCTAAATTCTGATTGGCTGTCTTGACAACCAATCACAACATTCCCTGCATTACCAATGACAGCGAAAGGGAAAAAATACAGTGCATGCAAAATTATTATGCAAGTTGATATCCTGATCATATTCCAAACAAAATAACTACTCTAATGGTGCATTCACACCGGACGCGACTTGAGCGGAAAAAACGCGCTATTCGCGCGTAGTTGAACGCTTGAACATTTGAGTTTACTCGCGTCATTCGCGCGTGACATTTTCTTCACAACAGACGCGAATTCGCGTCATGGGAGGGGCTTCTGCCACTCGTCAGCGGGAAAGTAGTTGTAAAATAGGTGAATGAGCTCAATTTGCCAGCTTTAGCTTGCTTGTAGTCTCAATATGTATGTATATGTAGGTCAAATTGAGTAAAGAGCGTTTTTTAAAACTTACCAGATTGTCCGACCTCTTCACTCACTTTCTTCCTACCAAGATCCTTTTTATTCCTGTTTCTACAAAAGTCCAAAGATGTATCGTACAGCTCCGAGTAACCACAGACAGCAACGGTGATTTTGTCCTCTATTGTTGTTTCGGATTTCTGCCTCCGTCACTACTAGAGCAAGCTCCTGATTGGTTAACGCGGCGCGGATTTTCGCCAAAGTTCAGATTTTTGAACTCGCGCGTTTCACGTGATTCGCGCAAATGGCGCGGCAATCGCTTGAAACGCTCAATGCACGCCGCTTCATTCGTGCCGCAGGATGGCTATTCGCGTCTTTGCATTGACTTAACATGTAAATCACTCGCACTTGCCGCTTCATTCGCGTCTGGTGTGAACGCACCTTAAGTTTTGTATTTTAATCATTTATAAGTGATACAATTGTAATTGTAATATATAAAAGTGAATATAGCAATTGGAATTCAGCAATTCCAAACGACATAAATCTTAATATCTACTATTTATATTGCATTTATTATATTAAACTATTATATATAAGTGCAGGGCTCGCAAAATTTCAAAATCTCTGGTAGCCCTTCGGGCAGGTACCCTTCAGATCTTGGTAGCCTGAAAATTAATTTAACTAACCAAATTAAAATAGCTTTTTTTATTATTATTTTATATATAGAAAATCAAATAGGAGTCTAAATTTCAATCAAAAATGTTTCAATACACAAATATATACAAATATCTAGGAAGGAATTTTATTTCACTTTTAGTGTATATGCAAAATTTTTAAATACCAATTAAAGGCAATTTATGACCCTTTTTAAGAGCTGCACAAGTAAAATGAACACACAATATACGAATATTAAGCCATAAAATTGCATGATTTATAATTCAGATAAAGGTTCACACAAAAACAAAATATCTTATACAATCGCATTTCAGCCTTTATACCATTAAAAGGGATAAATCAAGTATATCATTTATTATATTTATTTAAAACATAAATATTACTTAATTGTTTAGACTTTTAGAAGGCACGTTAACTTTTCACATTTACAGCTCCGTGTTTGCTGCATAAAAACACATCCAAAAACTTATTTTAAATGCAAAATTGATTTTCGTCCGCTCAAAATGATTTCTTCTTTGCGATACGAACATTTTCTTTACAAAACTCAATTCACGCGCGTGCAAAATGCACTTTTGCACGCTAAAAATATGATCTTTCGCTCTCAGAATTGTGGCAGAGATGTAATCCCATAAGTTGATATATACTGTATATATTAGAGTGTTATCCAAAGAAAAGCCCCACTCACCTTTTCTTCATAAAACATAAAAATCTATTTTGTATTTCAAATCAGGCACACTGTATGTTACAATCCCACGCCATATGAAACCCTGTACATTACATCCACTGTAATGTAGAGCACTCAAACCTAAAACGGTGTAATTCTCTACAGTTCTGCCACTGGTCAGGAACAACAGGTCATAGGGTAAACTGCAGGTCAGGCCTAACAGCCATGTAAAGCCTATAAATAACGGCCACAGCTTCCTCTTCATCGATCTTCATTTACCATACCTCCTTCCTGCACATTGCCAGAGTGACACGGTTTAATTGGCTGCACGGGGAGGTCTATGACCAAACTGTTGGTAGGACGATTATCTGAGTCACTCTGAAAAAGGTTAACTATCTCAACTAAAAGGGTGTAAGGCCATGGAATAAAACCACCTTGAACAACTAGTTGGCTTTTCCCTTTTTTCATTTACAGAATAGAAAGAATGGAGCAGAAATCATATACTGTAACCTGCAAAGGCAGAAGGTGTTAGGTGTTTGATAACTCAAGCCTAAATTGTACCCTTCATTAATAGCTATTGTAAATATTTAGAAAGACAGAAAATACTGTTTTTACTCTTACACAACAGTTCCATACAAGGATGAATACTTCAGCCACAACCATTAAAACTCTCCCATTTAGTTTGACCTAAACAAGACCTGTTGGATTATTTGCTTTGTATATTGCTTATAATATACCAATTCATTCTCAAGGTTCAGTCTACTGAGAAACGTTTACAGACTCTCCACAAATCATCACATTCATCTCATTTTTTTTTTTTTAGAAATGACAATTAGTGTTTGTGTTGAGTCTAGGTCAAGGCTGATGGAGCAAAGGTGATCTATATGAATCATCATTCAAATTGTCCCTTTACCTAGAAGAAAAATAAACACTTCATAAACAGCCATTGATTCCTGTGGAAAAGATGGATGAGGAGTGAGGGGGAGAAAATGCAGAGTTCAGTATGAATTTCATGGTATGCAGGAACATTACATAACCACCTACACTGGTTACTCCTTATTAGCTCTGAAATGGATTCATCCATGAAGCTCATATCAGAAACCCCACACATTTTACTAATTTTCATTTGACACTCCATTAGAAGTCATATTTTAACACACTGATTACTATACAACCATTTGAAGCAGAAATTACCAAACCAAAATAATCTCTTGCATGCAATGAAATCTATATAATAAATATTTAATTTATATATAAATTAAAACATACACAATACATAATACATACACTTCAAAAGTTCAAAAGTTTGAGATCAGTAAGATTTATGTTTTTTAAAGAAGTTTTTTCTGCTCATCAAAGCTATGTTTATTTGATTAAAAATACAGAAAAAAATGTAACATTGTGAAATATTTTTGCTATTTTTTAAATTGTTTTTTTTTTTTAATATATATACTTTAAAATATAATGTATTCATTGTCAGTCTTCAGTGTCAAATGATCCTTCAGAAATCATTCTAATATGCTGATTTAATATCAATGTTGGAAACATTTGTACTGCTAAATATTTTTTTGGAACCTCTGATACTTTTTTCAGGATTCTTTCATGAATAAAAAGTTAAAAATAACAGCATTTATTTAAAATAAAAATATTTTCTAACAATATACACTACTGTTCAAAAGTTTAGGATCAGTACATTTTTTCTTTTCTTTTTTGTTTTAAAAGAAATTAATACTTTTATTCAGCAAGGATATGTTCAATTGATAAAAAGTGATAGCATATTAAAGTCAACTAAAATATAAACCATTATTTACATATTGTAATAACATTTTGCAATATTACTGTTTTTTCTGTGTTTTGGATCAAATAAATGCAGCCTTTATAAAACGTTTAAACGCAGTGTATATTATTATAATTTATTATATATGTGTATTTATACACCAATAAATATACATATATAAAAATACTAAAAGATATTTATATTTAAATCAAGCAACCATTTCAAAAATTTCCAAAAATAACACTTTCCAATTTAGGTTTCATCATTAAGGCAAATGTTCCTTGTAAAAATAAATAAATAAATAAATAAATAAATAAAATAAAATAAAAATAAAATAAAATAAAATAAAATAAAATAAAACATAACATAACATAACATAACATAACATAACATAACATAACATAACATAACACAAAAAAAAAAAAAAACATAACATAAAATAACATATAATAAAATAAAATATAATAACATAACATAACATAAAATATAAAATAAAATAAAATAAATTTAAATTAAATAAATCATGACAAGTTTAACTTGGCTCTCCATATTGCATATTTTATGTCATTCTGCATCATTGCTACAAGAATGCAGATGTTTTAGAATTTTTAGCATAACCAAATGTCATAAAAATCATTGGGTGCCATTTTTATTTTTATTTTTTTATGGAACCAGTTCAGAAAAAGAACTGCTTCTCATTTCCAAACCCTACTAGGCAAGGTTTGGTTTTAAATTAGACTAGCGGGAATCTTCCTGTTCTGCTTGCTTTTTATAATAAGCAGTGACAGCTGTCTAACAGCAGTAACTTTACAGTAACAATCCTCCATATCGCATTCATTCAAATTAGCCATAATACATTTTTAAGACTTTAAAACGGTAATACAACTAAATGTCTGCTTAATATGTACACTAAGCAGGTGATTTTGGCTTATATCAAAGGACGAAACTTTGTTGAGCAGCATTCCCCACTTAATGCACACCGTAGAGAATACAGAGTTGGAAAATGAGCTGCATGACTTCACAAATGTGCCTGGTCTGTCTTTGCCGTCTCCGTGGGCTACGACTCCAGAGAGCGCAAAGACAAATGTCAGAAGGGAGATATTTTAAGAGGAAATATTTTTAAACGCCACACGCACAGTAGAATCGACACCTGCCATCACTCCAGAACGAGTCCCTGCGGCTCACATACGTATTTATGTCTAATAACCTTAATTATCGTCAGCTGAGGTCCTTGGTGATTTACCGCTACGAAACAGCCAAACCTCTACCTGTGTGTCTGGGATCACCTTATCAGGTAAGTCAAGACAAAAAAAAAAGACAAAAAAAAAACATATGCTGAGCTAGAAGAAAAAGAAGTGCTTGCCTTTTTGGCGGCAGGTGGAGGCGGGTAATCTCACTGTTAACGCTGTCTTTTTTTTTACTCAAGGAATGTTCTGCGGCGCAGCAGTATCACTGAAACGGACAGCTCTTTGCGAAGGTGGAAACACTGTCTTGAATGATACGGACGGTCTGGACGTGGTCTGCAGGCTATTTCTCCAGCTTTAATAAATCATTCCCTCCGTCTCTCTCTCTTCCTGTCAGAGTGATTGTCAGCTACCTCTGTGATGAAGAAGATTCGTGCAGAGCTCTCGCTCTCAACAGATGTGCAGGTAGAACTACACAGTGGCCAGATGTTTTAATCAGAGAAGAAGTGCTCGGAGGAAGCCCTCGGAATGCAAATTCAAACCAACCAAGTCGCACTGGGATGATGAGCAGTGTTTAAGAATGTTTATTTAAACAGGGAGTGACTTATACACCACTAGTGAAGATCACTAGAACTTGATTAGCATAGTGCGATGATCTGTGCTTCTCAGTTCCTTTGTGAATTCTAATTAGAGTCTGTAGATGGACAGTAGCAAGAGGAAAATGCAATAATCTAAATGAGAGTGAAAAGATACATTATATTCATAATTATATTGTATTTACAATGCTATACCAGAACTGTTAATGGAATTGAATGTCATATACTATATTCATAATATTGTATTACATTCATACTAGTATAAAACAGTTAATGTTATCGAATGTCATATATGTACTCTTCATTAGGAGACATTATGTAAAAATTGCACACAAAAAATTGTGTTTAAAAAAAATTCATTACCAAATCATAATGCATATGTAATTCTCATTATTGTAATACAGGTTTTTTTATATTAATGCACAATAATAATACAAATGAATACAAAATATTTTTTGGTCCTAAAAAAAAAGTCCTAATAACATGTTTTTTTTTAAATTAATTTAATATATATTTTTTCATTCAGAAGGTTACTTTGAAAATGTAATAGGTTACAGATTACTAGTTACTCTATTTGAAATGTAATAACAAACCATTTAAATTACTTTATTAAAAGAAATGTACACTACCAGTCAAAAGTTTTTGAACAGTTTGAATGTTTTTTAAAGGCTCACCAAGCCTGCATTTATTTGATCCAGCAAAAACAGTAAAATTTCTAAATCTTTTTACTATTTAAAATGTTTTCTATTTGAATATATTTTAAAATTTAATTTATTCCTGTGATTTCAAAGCTGAATTTTTATCAGCATTACTCCAGTCATATGATCCTTCAGAAATCATTCTAATATTCTGATTTGCTGCTCAAAAAATATTTATTATTATTATCATGTTGAAAACAACTGACTCTTCAGGTTTTTTTGGATGAATAGAAGTTTAGAAGAACAGCATTTATCTCAAACAGAAATCTTTTGTAACAGTATAAATGTCTTATCATCACTTTTGATCAATTTAAAGCATCCTTGCTAAATAAAAGTATTATTTTTTTATCATTTCTTTCCCAAAAATTATACTAATTCCAAAGCTTTTTGAATGGTATTGTGTATAATGTTACAAAAGCTTTTCATTTCAGATAAATAATACTTGATAAATCTTTGGATCTTTCTATTCATCAAAAATCTCAAAAATCCTGAAAAAACAAATGTACTCAACTGTTTTAAATACTGATAATAATAAAAAAATTGAACAGCAAATCAGCATATTAGAATGATTTCTGAAGGATCATGTGACTTAAAGACTGGAGTAATGATGCTGAAAATTTGGCTTTGATCACAGGAAATAATTACATTTTAAAATATATTTAATTAGAAAGATTATAATAATTTTATTTTAAAGCACAGCCAGCACAAAATCATCTAACAACAAAGCCTTGAAAAAAAAGTTAATTAAATAATAAATTAAATAAAGCATATACACAAACCCAAAAAGGAAATAAATCAGTTATTAAATAAGCATGTGTCCTTTTCTGTATCTTAAACTCCTAAAACACTGCTGTCTCGTATTTTAAAGTAGACAATCCAATTTTAAAAAGAAATCAATCAAATCTGTATGTGCATAAAAATAGTCAGATGTAACCCCCTCTGTAATCGTTAACATTTTCATAAGTAAGCGTAATTTTAATACACTTATTCTCTCAGTTACAGTTATTTACTCTCCAACACTGTATACGACATTGCTTTTATTTCAAGGCAGAATGAGTCATTTTTGATTGCCAGTACATGATTTCTGTTTAATTCCAGTTCACTGCTTTGTACTTCCACACAGTAAAAGTTTGATAGCAATTTAGAGAGTGTTTTAGGAAGAAAAGTTTTACTACTAAAGACCGCTAATGTGATGCTGTCATTCAGAACTGCAGACAAAACATCACTTTAGCACAATTACTTTCTCTGCTCTCATGCCGGCTCAGACAGTTATGATATACGACCCCCTTGTCATTGGCTCCCTCGCCTGTCTGAAATAAGTGATGGTTATATTCAACCTCGCGCAGGGAAATTCATTTAAAGGTCATACATGCACAGGAGAGCGAAATCAAACGTGCCACAGCCATTATGCAATCATCTGAGTATAAAAAGTGATCTGTGTGATTCATGCGCTGCTCTGTTCAAGCTAATGTTGAGAGCACGACCTCCTATAACACAGCCCTGCACTGAGGGATATCCCAACAGAGGTCACCAAGGTCAGGGCCCTTAACAGAACAATAACAAAACCTACAACAACATAAACATACAGTATATCACAAAAGTGAGTACACACCTCACATTTGTAGGAACCATTTTAGTATATCTTCTCAAGGGACAAATACTATAGAAATTAAACTTGGATATATTTTAGAGTAGTCAATGTGCAGCTTGTATAGCAGTATACATTTATTGGCCCCTGAAAATTACTCAACATACAGCCATTATTGTCAAAATAGCTGGCAACAAAAGTGAGTACAACCTAAGTGAACTTGTCCAAAGTGTCAATATATTGTGTTAGCACCATTGTTATCTGGCACTGCCTTAATCATCCTGGGCATGGAATTGACCAGAGTTGCACAACTTGTTGCTGGGATCCTCTTCCACTCCTCACGGAGCTGCTGGATGCTTCTCCACCTTACGCTTGAGGATGCCCCACAGGTGCTATATAGGGTTCAGGGCTGGAGACATACTTGGCCACCCCATCACCTTCACCTTAAGCTTCCTCAGCAAAGCAGTTGTCATCTTGGTGGTTTGTTTGGGATCGTTATCATGTGGAAAACCTGCTGTTCGGCCTAGTTTCTGGAGGGAAGGCATCATGCTCTGCTTCAGAATGTACAGTATATAATAGAATCCATGTTTCCCTCAATGAACTGCAGCTCCTCAGTACCAGCAGCACTAATGCAGCCCCAGACATGATGCTACCAATACCATACCTGACTGTAGACAGAATTTTCTTAGTACTCCTCACCAGGGCATCGCCACACATCTGAGCCAAACAAGTTTATCTTATAGTCTCATCACACCACAAGACATGGTTCCTGTAATTCATGCTCTTGGACAGGTTGTCTTCAGCAAACTGTTTGCGGGCTTTTTTGTGAGCCAGCTTCAGATGAGGCTTCCGTCTGGGATGATGCCTATGCAAACCGACTTGTTGCAGTGTGCGGCGTATGGTCTGAGAACTGACAAGCTGCCCTTTTACTGCTGGAACCTTTTAAGCAATGCTGGCAGCACTCATGCATCTGTTTTTTGATGCCAGGTTCTCCACCTGACGCACAGAACGAGTGCTCAAATTCTGTTGATCGACCCTTGCAAGGCCTGTTCCGAATGGAACCCTATCTTGAAAAACCTGTATGACCCTGACCACTGTAGTGTAACTCGGTTTCGGGTTGTTACTGAACCTCAGAGATTTCTTTGCCATGAGATTCCATGTTGAACATCCAGTGGTCAGTATGAGAGAATTGTACTTAAAGCACCTAATTTTAACTTCTCTAATACAAGATACACAACTTTGTATGGTCCTGTCAAGCAGACAAAACATAAACATGATGAATAGGACATGTGGCTTTGCATGGTTAAACAACATACTGCTGTTATCACTTAGGGTGTACTCACTTTTGTTGCCAGCTATTTTGACAATAATGGCTGTATGTTGAGTTATTTTCAAAGGACAGTAAACCTTTACTGCTATACAAGCTGCACATTGACTATTCTAAAATATATCCAAGTTTCATTTATATAGCATTGTCCCTTGAGAAGATATACTTAAATGGTTGCTGAAATGTGAGGGGTGTACTCACTTTTCTGAGATACTGTACATACACATAATGTTGCATACAGGTGATGACAGGTAGAAACAATCACTTTAACATGAGGATACAGACATTTTATGTATTTAACCTAGGTTAGTTTTATGTTAGCTACTAGTTTATCTAACATCTAACAGTTCTCACATAACATTTCATATCTCTAATGTTTTTTAAAAAATGTCAGCGACACCAAAGTGTAGCATATTTGTGTAAAGTGCTAGTAATAAAAACAACCCACCCACACATACAAGCTGTAATCAGCCAAGCGCAAACACACACAATTAAACAACCTCTTTTTACCCTAAAATGTCACTACTTCTTTCAGAGTGACTTCATTGGTTCAGCAACCTATTCATAATTTGCCTCACCTCTCCATCTTTTAATCAGGCAAAAATGATGGAAAACTGGGTGCGGGTAGATGAAAGAGGCATTAAAGGGGAACCAGTGGGCTATGGCGTAATTGCTTGTGCAGAGTTTAAGCAGGATTATAAGGGTGGTGGGGGGTGTAGGCAATGGATATAAAAATTGCAGCCTCATTCACAAAAGTAATTGCCATTCCTGTTAAAATATGAAGAGCAGAAACTCCTATTTTACCACTGCTTTAAACTTCTGACTGCACTTTCAGGCATAACTTTTTAAGTACAATCCAAACACTGAGAGAGATTACTTCCTAATAGATAGGGGTCTGGGACGTAAGGAGGGTACGGCACGGGATCCATCATAATTAGTATTTAATGGAAAATGAATCTCGTAGAAGATAAACATCAGCCCCAATATTTCCTGTCTCATTTTACCATAAGCCTCTTAGATTCATGCAGGTCACTAGATAACACTGCTGGTTAATGGTAATATTCAAACCAGAGCAAAGAAATCTTTGATATTCCGTATAATGAACCAACTAAGCAGACAAAATCTGTGCCCCTCACACTGTTTTTATGTAAGTTTTGACTTCTGTCGCAATCGTTATAGTTGTGGTGTAAACTTCGATATTTTCATTGAATTAAAATGATTATTAAATCATATATCATTAAAGTTATAGATGGCATTCTTGCTGTGAAAGGGCCTTATTTTTTTTTTCTTTATGGTTGTTTCACAACAGGTGTCATTTAGGGTCCCTACGCACTTTCCATTTCAAAATTCCATACTATTTTCCTGTTTGTTTGTTTTTTCAAAGTGACAACATACAGAGTACCTAAAAATAAATAAATAAATATAAAACACGGACATTTACATGCACACAAGAAACTACATGTGCACTGAAATTTTTTGCATGCGTATGCATTACAATTTCTAGTTTCATAAAATCTATTTCCTATGTGCATCACTGCCATCTTACTATGAATAAAACGAGAGCCTGGATGCACATGAATTAACAGAAATGCTCGAAATGTGGCTTTTCTTATTGTAGTACCTCTAATATGATAATATCAAGGCCTAATGTCCAATTTAACATATCCTCTGTGGTGGTGGAGAAACCATAACACAAAATAAGCTGATGGCCTAAAATTTGCCAAGTTCAAGGGTCTAATAAAAGACTTTAAAAAAAGTGTTTAAAATTTGGCTTTCATTAAGGCAGTATGCCATATTTCAAGGCCTTAGGTCTCTTTAACGCATAGTCTGTGCCAGCCAAGAAACCACACCGTGTAACGGGCTGATGGCACAATAGGTAAATCAGTGTGGACTGTCCTACTGTATATGCTAAGTTTAATGGTTTCCTGTGCGCACATAAAAAAACTGTATATTTTTACTTTTGCAAAGGTCCTTGAGGCTATGTAATAGGGTGCTAAGAATATAGTGAGAAAAAAACCCAAATGCTTATAACCTGCATTTTGAATATTACAAAAGTGCACATTGAATTCATTTTGTCTTATTTGACAATCACTAAAAAATCACTAAACAGCTGCCATGAAACCTCACTTCTTGTACGATAAATTTATTTTTATTAAATTCTTAATTTTCTCATTTTCTTCATGACACTCATTATCTGGTACCTGCCAAAAAATGTGGTTATATAATGTGTGTTGGTAACAGATTACACTAACATTAGGTACCTAGGCTATAGCCTTACTGGAGTACAGTCAACCTCCGCCTATGGAGAGTGAAAAAAAATTCAAAAATACCCCCCTCCCAATATTAGAATGTTTGCGGGAGCGGAGCACACACATTGCGGGAACGCCAGGAGGTAATGGTCAGAAATTTAGAGGGAGCGGGCTTAAGAAAACTGTCCCATCCAGGGCTCAAGGCTGCGCAAGTGTTTTTTTCTCGCCACCCCATCTCCACCCCCACAATCATCAGTGCTCTTTCGTTCTGCTTTTGACAGCAGCACAATTTTTGAAATAGCACCATAAAACTAAATTCATTTAAAATTTAATTCAAGCACTTTTTGAAGGACCTATGTTTGTTTTTAAGTACTTTCCAGGCCTTGAATCCATATATCTGAAATTCAAGTACTTTCAAGAAGCGTGGGGACCCTGTAAAAACCAGGTTTCGGCTTTGCTTTCCTGATTTCATATTTGCTGAAGGTAAAGCTAGAAATTGTTGTGAGATAAACTCACAATTCTAGGAAAAAATAGCAATTTCTCATTTATATCTGGTAATTCTGACTTTTTCTCTCAGTATCCCATGATATAACCTTGCAATTGCGAGAATGTTGTGAGAATTGCAAGTTTGTATCACAATTCAGACTTTATGACAAGCAATTGCAAGTTAAGTTATTTTTCATAATTGAGTGATATAAACTCAAATCTGACTTTTTTGTCAGAATTGTGAGATATAAAGAAGCAATTCTGACTTTTCTCACAAAATTCTTGTAATTAAAATCTTAAATCTCGTAATTCTGACTTTTAATTCACAATTGCGAGTTTATATCTTAGTTCTAAGAAAAAAAGTCTGAATTGCGAGATATAAACTCACAATTCTGAGGAAAAAAAGGCAGAATTGCTTATTTATATCTGCAATTTAGATTTAGACTTTTTTCTCAGAATTGCATGATATGACCTCGCAATTGCAAGAATTTTGCAAGAAAAGTCAGAATTGCACGTTTGTTTCACAATTCAGGCTTTATAACATGCAATTGCGAGTTAAGATATTTTTCATAATGGTGTGATACAAACTCACAATTCTGACTTTTTCCTCAGAACTGCATGATATAAACTGGTAATAGTGAGAATTTTGCGATAAAAGTCTGAATTGCGAGTTTGTATCACAATTCAGACTATATAACTTGAAATTGCTTATTTTTTAGAATTGTGTTACAAACTCACACTTCTGACTTTTTTCTTAGAATTGTGAGATATAAACTCACAATTGAGAGTAAAGTCAGAACATGCAACTGCAAGTTATTAAGTCAGAATTGTGAGATATAAACTCAAAATTCTGAGAAAATATCACTTTTTTTCCTCTCAGAATTGGACATTATAAATCTCAATTGCAATATCTCACAATTCTGAGAAAAAAAAGTCAGTCCAAATTGTGACACTTAAACTCACAATTTTGACTTTATAACTTGCAACTGCAAGTTTATATCACAAACTCGCAATTGCAAAAAAAAAAAAAAAAGTCAGAATTTTTATTCAGTAAAAAGTCAGAAACTTTATTCAGTAGCAGGAACAGACTTCCATATGCTACTGTTCTCAGGAAGCTTGAAAAAAATAAATAAAAGGAGAAATCTTTGATAGTGCCACAGAATCAGAGTTCACACACTTTTATAAATGCCCTGCAATTTAGGAAGTTGCTAAACAAAGGAGAGTTTGTGCTTGACAAATCAGACTGTGGTAAAACTTATTTATCAGCATTGTTATTTTTTTTTTACTCAACAAAAAAAAACAATTGATTTTGCCACTGTCAAATGTTTTTGAGTCACTGTTTTACACACTGTACTTTGTTTGCCCCCCCCCCCCCCCCCCCAAAAAAAAAAAAAATCAACAAACTAATGGCTTACTTATAGTTGTCTCTACAGACTAAACTAAGATAGAAGAACGTATTTAGCATGGAAAAAAAAACTCTTCTCAAGTCAATTAAAACCCTTGAGAGTACAGCACTGCGAGAAAATAGATTTTTTCATCTCTTGTCACATGCATGGTTTATTTATTAAATCCCTTAATTTGATACTTTTCCTTTTTTCCCACTCAAAACCAAACCACGAAGAAAAAAAAAACAGCATGTGCTAACGGAAAGGAGGAGGGTGTCTCTATCAAAGTTGCTTCAATTTGCCATATGGTCCAATTACAGTGAATATAACAATAGTGAGATCATGATTTTGCATGTCTGTCTGTTCCAGCCCAGTCACCTTCTGTTCGGTCTAAAACGGTGGAGGAGGCCCAATAGCAACAGCACAACCCCTATACAGCTCTTTGAACGATGCTCTTGTTGTGTTGTCTACACCAGCGTTCAACTGCCTACTTCTTTTCTTTCTCACTTTCATGCTTTCATGCTTCTCTTCTCCCCCACATCATCCATCTGGCTCTCCCTCTCCCCCTCTCCGTCTTACCATTAGACATCACCTGTTACTGCAAGCACCATAACCGGCTTAAATTATTCACCAAGGATCGATAAAGAGGGATTCGCGAGTCACACTTTGACCTCTGGCCTCTTCAGATGAACATTGATTTTGACTAGGGCAAGACAAAGCCACGGCAGTGGTAAAAAGACACTTTCAAAAACGGGAAGATGACAGATATGGAAGGAAGTCGATGTTTACAATTCAAATGCCAGGAGTCCGTGGGGCAACTTCAGATAGCGGTGTGAAGCGAATGGAAGCTCGGAAGTGCCGATACTCCCACGTACAGCATCTGTTATGTGAGGTTATCAGAGAATATACAGTACACAAGTATATTCTCTGTGGTTCGCAACACCTTAAATAACAGGAGAACAGGAAGCGGCCATTTCCTCCACAGCATGCTTGTGTTTGGATCTTTTTGTGATTTTGCCAGCGGCTGTTGAAGTGCAAACGCTCAATTCGAAGCACACCAGCCATGCATACCTATAAAACGGCACTATACCTGCAGGAGCTGAGTCTTAACATTCTGTTGCAACTTCCAGGAATTTTAAGCTCCAGAACGGAATTGGAAAAATTAGATTAGAGGGCTTAGAAAAAAAAACTCTTCCAGGAAAAATACAACTGATATTGGGAGAACGAGACTGTGCCAAGAGGTTTCGTATATAACGTCGATTTTTTTCATCTTCAGATTGAGTCGATGAGAATCTAGCCAATGTGGCTTTTCCTAGATGCACATTGTGAACCTGGTGCACATAATGTACCAAACACAAATGTGTGCGCTATCAATTACAAAATTCAATATGTTTTCTGACCCTCAAAGATGAGGGGCAGTAGCATGATCGTGTCTAAACGCGTGTCAAAGCCCTGAGGGCTCCCAGCATGCTCTCTGGGGAGCTGAAAGATTGAATCCTCCCACAACTGAGCTCTAGTTAAGCTGGAACCGAGGGAGAGAGTGCAGCCTGCGGGTTATGAGGAGCGTGTGCGTCTGTACTGTACCTCACTGACAAAATCTCATTGTCGTTTACTTCTCCACTTGAAACTTCTTTTTCATATACAGATGATTGTATTTAGCTCTTTTGTGAGTGTATATCTATATATTCTTAAGTTTGTTATAGATGCTCAAAAAGAACTAGATGCTATTCAAAAGCTCAAATGAGATTTTAAAATGAGCTTCCTGTGGATAATGATCACAGGAACATGTCTTAGTGAAGTTTCACAGCAGAGGATATATTGGACAACAAAGGAAGGGATGCCCTCTGTTGGTAGTTTAACACAAGTTTAAGTCAAAATCATCAATACATTTGGGAAAAAACTAAATAATCAAAAAGTAGGCAGTGGAGAATAGGGCAAGATGTTTCAGTGGGTAAGCTGTGCCGCCCCCTATAGGAAACCTTTAGTATTTTATACACTATACAGCTCTTATCATACTTTTTTGTTTTAATTTTTGAAAGTATATTTTTGACAAAGCAAATTGATTAGAATATAAACATATACTAAAACTAGTGGCTCAATTGATACTGATAGTAAGCCATGAATCCAAATACATGAAATACTATTTTATTGAGCTTGCTGAATCTGAAGTCAAGGTCAGATTTCCAGCCAAAATCTGGAAAAGAGAAAGCTACCCACAAATAGTCAAGGATTTCCACCAAAAAGTTATGTATTGAGGAATATTAACATTTTTAAAGTTTTATGGACATATGCACTCGAAGAAAAGTTTGGGTCCAAAGTACTGTGTTAATACTACGGCATTTTCCTTTTTTATCTTTAACAGGTTTTTGCCCATATTTAGAATTTTGTATTGCTGTAGTGTTAAAGGGAGTGTCAGTAAAAGTAATGGATAATGTCCTGGCAGAAATGACCAGTACCTTTTCCATTTTTCTGAGGATTTTGTATTACAGTGTAGGCTATGAGTGACTCCAGGGACCAGCATGAGTTGGAGTCAGAAAACAGCAAGGTTGTGAGCGAGTAATGGTGTGAGCTGCTATTAAGTGAGTTAGACGGATCTTTCAGGTTAGGAAATGGACTTCAAATGAACTCACAAAACTACTGCCAGTTTCTGAAAGATGTTTTTCAAACAGTGGTCCGAGAGGAAATCATTTTGTAGTCTTAATATATTTTATGACACTTCAACTAGTTTAAGGCTTTACTAAAGGGATAGTTCACCCAAAAAGAAAAATTCTGTTATTAATTACTCACCCTCATGTCATTCCAAACCTGTAAGAACGTCGTTCATCTTTGGAACACAAGTTAAGATATTTTTGATGAAATCTAAGAGGTCATAGCTCCACATTACAATTGAACCACTGATGTCACATGGACTATTTTAACAATGTCCTTACTACCTTTCTGGGCCTTGATTGCGTTAGTTGAGTTGCTGTCGACACAGTGTAAGAAAACTCTAGGATTTCATCAAAAATATCTTAATTTGTGTTCTGAAGATGAACAAAGGTCTTACGGTTTTGAAATGGCACGAGGATGAGTAATTAATTTTTGGGTGAACTATTCCTTTAACAAAGTCTTTGAGAATCTGACTGTTAGAAATTAATTTGATTCCCAGTTCCAACAAACTCTCTGCCCTAGTGTCTGCCCTTATTTTGAAGTATGCAAGTAAATAAGGACGCAAAAAGAAGTATATGTAAACATTAAAAAAAAAAAAATCACAAACCATGCACACGGAGAATACTTTTGCATGTGCAAAATGAAAGCTGTTTAAGGCCTAAATATCCTTTTACTGACAACTTGGAGTTCTAGAGACTGCAATTAGGTTGCAGTTCTGAAAATGGTGGCACTGAAGACTAAATGTTGTTCCAGATCCTCAAATCACAAATTATGCTAGACAGCAACACAACTGACATGTTTAAGTCCCAGAAAAGTAGTAAGCACATGAAATAGTCCATGTGACATCTGTGGTTCAACCTTTTTTTTTTTTTTAATAAAGCTATGAGAATACTTTTAATGTGCCAAAACAAAAATAACGACTATATTTAACAATTTCTTCTGTACCATCTCAGTCTTCTATGTATGTTCACTAGAGTACAACAACACATGCAAAGGAAAGGAATACCCACACATGTAGAGCTGTCACTAACGATTATTTTGGCAATCGATCGATTATTATGACGATTAATCGAGTAATCCAAAAATTTTTTAAGTAATAAAAATAGACCTAAGCAAAACAATAGCTTTTAAAATTACTTAAAATAGATATATATATACTCTTAAAAATAAAGGTGCTTTAAATGCGATACCATAGAAGAACCATTTTTGGTTCCACAAAGAACCATTCAGTCAAAGAACCATCTCTTTCTTACCTTTTTATAACCTGCAGAACCTTCTTTCGCCACAAAGAACCTTTTGTGAAACAGAAAGGTTCTTCAGATGTCAAAGGTTCTTTACCGAACCATTTAGACAAATATTTAGATAGCATATTGAAAAAGATATTGATGTATTCTCCTGTGTTTGCATATGTTTATAAATGATTTACCTTACAAATCTGATGAAATGGCATTCCCAGATGACCAGATGAACGTTATAATAAACCAAAACTCACAACAATATGTAGAGATGGAGTTAGTATGTAGAGATGCTCCACACATATAAATGATAATAGTTCGCGTCTATGGAATGAGCCACTTCCAGTATTTAGTAGGTTACTCAACATGGGTAAACTGCAGTCGAGGATTTTTTAAAAACAGCATACTCGAATTGAATCGAGGAATCGTGACAGCCCTACATGCATGCGTTGTGGTCCTCTCTGAATGCACGTTGAAGCTTTCTGGGCCTTGAACATGCTGTTTATGCAGGGTCAGAAAGCTCTCAGATTTCATCAAAAATATCTTAATTTGTGTTTCGAAGCTGAACGAAGGTCTTACGGGTTTGGAACGACACAAGGTTTAAATTTTTCTAGTTGTTCTCATATGCATATTCATAATTTCAGAGTGTCAGTGTAAACTGGTAAAATTAGCTTGATTAATATTAAAAACTTGATTAATAATTACGCATTTAATGTAAATAATTTATGAAAACTTTTAATTAGGATTTTAGATTTCCATTTTCATTACTGATTTCCATTTTGATTGATAATATACTTCCTCCTTTTAATTACATAACTAGAAATACATTAAAAAATCTTTATGATCATGAGAGATTTGTGCTTTCTATTCTGAGCAAAAAACAACAAATATCCTCTGCGGTGTATAAAGTATTTTTAAACAAGCATGTTTTCCACATCCAAACAATGACCACAGAGACAAGACTGTATCACTTTACATCACGCATCACTGCTTAGATTTAGAGAAAAACAAGCAGTCGACCAGAAACACAACATCTCTGAAAAGAAATACAAGAGTAAACAGTCAGAGAAACCACACAAAAGATTTATAAAATAAAGATTAACACAACATAATCACTGCACACACATGTAAAAACAGTCACGAGAGATCTTTGATAGTAATAATAATAATAATCTGAATCATAAGTGTTTATAGGTCACATATGGATTATGATTACATTTCAGTACACATACACAATGGACACAAGATGTGTATCTGACGGCTGTCCAGCAAAAATGAGGTCAGCTGCAACAACAGCATCTTTTAAGTTCGCTTAAATAAAACTGAATGCTTAATTTAACAGAGTGATCCTCTAATAGATTTGTGCTTTTATTGCACTGGTACAGCTCCACAAATAAAGACGCTGGCGTGAGACTCTGATCTTTATCATTTGCATAACGTTCCATCAGGGAAATCTAGGACGAGAGGCTTTCTTTTTTTTTTTTTTAGTGCGAGCGTGATTATTCAAACACCCGAAGAGAGTTAGAGGGAGAACATTGATCAAGCCGCCTGCGTCAACTCCCAAAACATCTGCGCAAAAATGTGTTAAGTGAGAGAAAGTGCTTAAAAGATCACATCCCATGCGTCAACAAGACCATGTGTCATGCAAAGAAATGCATTGTCTTTTCTGCCTCACAGGGGTGCAAGTATGTTTTAACTCACTGGCAAATGACTGTAGTGGTGTGAAAGCCTGAATAAAGAGAAAAGATGGTTTTAGGAGGCCTTTTTGCTGCTTTTAGGTTGTTCATGAGTCCCTTGTTTGTCCTGAACAGTTAAACTGCTTGCTGTTCTTCAGAAAAATCCTTCAGGTCCCACAAATTCTTTGGTTTTCCAGCATTTTTGTGTATTTGAAACCTTTCTAACAATGAGTGTGTGATTTTGAGATGCGTCTTTTCACACTGAGGACAACTGAGGGACTCAATATAACTATTACAGAAGGTTCAAACACCATTGCTTCAGAAGGAAAATGTATTAAGATCTGGGGGTGAAAACTTTTGAACAGAAAGGAGATGTGTACATATTTCCTATTTTGCCTAAATATCATTTTTTTTTTTCATTTAGAATTGCCATTCAGATGCTACAGAAGATAGTTACATGTTTCCCAGCAGACAAAATAAGTTAAATTTACCCCGATCTTCAAATTCAAAAAGTTTTCACCCCCAGCTTTTAATGCATGGTTTTTCTTTCTGGATCATCAGTGAATGTTTGAACCTTCTGTAATAGTTGTATATGAGTCCCTCAGTTGTCCTCAATGTGAAAAAATGGATCTCAAAATCATACAGTCATTGTTAGAAAGGGTTCAAATACACAAAATCCTTAAAAACCAAAGAATTTGTGGGACCTGAAGGATTTTTCTGAAGAACAGCGGGCAGGTTAAATGTTCAAGACAAACAAGGGACTCACAAACAACTATCACTAAACAAAAATATACAGATGATCATTTAGTTAAGAACACAGTGTTACGAATCAAGGGGATGTAAACTTTTGAACCGAGTCTTTTCTATAAATTTAACTATTATTTTCTCTTGTGAACTATATTTAAACATCTTTTATGTGAAATATCTTATTCAGGTCAGTACTAAATAAACAATAACATGCATTTTGTATGATCCCTCTTATTTTGGTAGATTTTGTACATTCTGAAAGGGGGGTGTAAACTTTTGACTTCAACTATATATATATATATATATATATATATATATATATATATATATATATATATATATATATATATATATAAGCACTATAGTACTATACAGAAATAAATATATAAATAAATAAAAATAAAAAGATTTTGTGGAATCAAGTACTACATTTTATTGACTGAACAATGTCTTCGGGTTCATAACTGCATTTGTTCCTGGACACGGATTTCTCAGAACGTGAAAAATAAGTGGAAAATGTTGAAGAATGCCGTAGAAATCCTGCAATCATGAAATAAAGAGCGTTTTGTGAATTGTCCCTGAAGCATCATCAGCATGTTGAATGGCGTGTTGATTCATCCCTCCTTCCCACAATGCTGTACCACACTTTAAAGCCAGCACAATCCTCTGACAAATCACAGCTGTTTAACAAAAGACTCCATTCCTATTTGTAAAAAAACACACGTGTGTTTGCCTTGAGTGTTACCAAGCCCTGATGTGCGATTAACAAATTTCATACAGCAATGCACACAAACATGTAAACAAAACATAAGTGATCTGCATGCGAATGTGGAAAGCGAGATGGTTTCAGCTGCTGTTTCCTGTGGCAATTTCACACAGGATCATGTCTGAGGGCGCTAAA